>NC_137977.1:65621277-65656277 GCF_963924665.1 Micromys minutus | reverse complement strand
AGTGGACTGACTGACCAAACGCAGCCAGCTTTTGATAGAAAATACTCAGGAAAGAAAACCGTGCCTGAAATAAACACTCAAAGTCATCACTTCTGCCTTCCACTGTTTCCTTTAAACACTGTGGTAGAACAATTCACGAAGCTCCACAAAGTGTGTGGTTTCTGTGTGAGCGCCCAGCCTTTTATACAGGGACCTGAGCATGACTTTGCATGTGAGCAGGAAGCACTTACAGGGCTTTGGCCTTGCTTAAAGTCCAACAACAGTCACATTATAGATTTCCCCAGGAAAAGACAGATTACAGATGACAAAGTCCTAACAGGGTGCAACCTGCTTCTCAGACAGCACGGGGACTCTTCAGGAACGGGAGCAAGGCACTTGAATCAATCCCAAGGTTCCCGGAATCATCCAGGTCCTTCTCTCTGTGAGGAAGCAAATAGTGTGCCCACAAGTCAGACTTTAGAGACTCGAGACTTTTGTTCCAAAAAGTCACTCTCATGGGGGCGGGGCTTTTCATATCCTACAATCCTGATTTGCAACACAATGTGGCCTTGTCTACACTGAGGGCTGGAGAGGTGAATGGGAGAACTGAAGTTCCTGGGCTGGGCTTCAGTACTGAAATCAGAGGCTGAATATGAGCTCACAAGCTCTGCAGAAAGAGCCACGAGATGGGTAGGGCCCTCACCAGCCCAAGCTTTGTCTCTGGGGAGACGATATTCTCACCCTTACAATTCCAGTCTATAAATGTGTAAGAGGATGTCTCGGGCTTTTCAAAACTCCTAGTTTGTGGTTTAAACCTGTGGGTCGGGACCCATTCAGTGCCCAGCTTTCAGATACCCTGATATCACATAATCACATTCTAATTAATAACAATAGTAAAATTAAAGTTATGAAGTAGCAACGAAATAATTTTATGGATTGGGGAGGCGCTAATCACCACATGAGGAACTGTTTTGAAGACCTGTACCACTAGGAAAGCAAAACCTCTGCTTTAGAGTCTTCACTTAAGGAAAATATTTCTAAACAGTTTATGCAGCAAGGATGCATCCGTTAGCCTCTAAATATTTTATTTCTACCTTCCATTGTCCTTGCTGTTTACTGCTGATGAGTGCTTTCCTCTAGTGCTGCCTGCCTTCTTGGGGTGCGGTCTGATGTGCTCCACTTCCTCGTCTTCTTTGTCTGTGTGTACGCATGAACAAGGGACAGTGTGGGCTTTCATCTTGTTTAGTTTTGCTTAGCTTGATTTGCAGTGTTTTACTTAACAGTGGTGTGTCTATTATTTTGTGACATTTGAGTTGGACTGTACTTGGTGACTATTCATGAGTGTATCAGGAGCTGTGAGTAATATTCTAACATTACTGGTGCTGATGACCTGCTTCCTGCCTAGAGGAAGACATTTCTTTGAGTGTGTTGTGTTGTTAGTGGGCGGCACTGGTCATTTAAGGAATGGCAAAAGAAAGAATTGGTTCTTATTTTCTTTGACCAGCTTTCAAGATCAACCAGTGGTGACAGTATTAGTTTCCTACTGGAACTACAATAAATTACAACCAGGTGACAATTCAGATGTTATGCTATACTTTGGATTGGCAGAAGTCTATATGAGTCCATAGTTTTTAATTCCTGGTGATTTTGAGTTTTAAAATAATCCATTTTATTTCAAAGCTACCGCCTCTCCTCACTCGCCTTTGTGTTCTTGGGGTGTCTATGTTGCTATACTCCAATGTTCCCGGGTTCCTGGGGACATGGGCTTATGGCTCTTGGGATTCTTTGTTCTTAGCTTCTGTAAACTGATGGCTTCCTCCTAGTTCCCTCCAACCTCAAGGCCAATGGGGAAAAACACTCTCTGCTACTGAGCATCTCTTTTGCCCTCTGTATCTGACCCCATTTGCCCTTGCATAGAGTGGAGGTGGTTACATTAGGCTACCTAGGAAACTCAGGACTTACATCTTCAGTCACCTGAGCTGACATATTTATAGGGGCTGGATAATAGCTCCAACTTCCAAGCAATGTTCCAGATACTAGGAAATAGGAAAACTTGTTCCCTTCTCATTCTTGCATCAAAATACCCGTTTGAAGCAACACAAGGGAAGGTGTGTCGGGTCCCATTTGAGGTAATGGTGGGAAATCCTTGGGAATAGAAACAGGCAGCAGCTGGGCATGCTGAGCCTTCAGGCAGGAATCAGAGGGAAACCACGCTGGTATTCAGCCAACTTTCTTCTTTCCTTCAGTCTAGGATCTCACCCTTTACAATGGCTCCACCATATAAAAATTCCCTTAGACACATGCCTGGAAGATTTTCTCCTTGGTGTCTAGATCCTGTCAAGGTGAAAGTCAATCTTGACTGTTTCTCAGGAGGTAGGGGAACAAGAATTTTCTACAAGTGCTCACTTGCGTTGCTGTACACCACCAGTTTCAGGACACCATGCCCTCTGATCCCCGCAGCTCTGCCATCGAACTACAATGCTTTCCCTGCCGTTGCCCCAGTCACCGTCCGGCACATTTGCCAGGCAGGATTCATGGTGGTGGTGTTGCTCAGGCTTTGTGTATTGACCAGCATTGTCTTTATATCCAGAGAATATGAATGGATGAAATCTCCTATTCTTATCTTCCTCCCATGAGTTACATGAAGATGATCATCCTCTGCTTGTATAGCACAGTGTCACTGCTAGAAATGTCTTGACAACTGCCAGTCATTTTCCCTGTTGGTGTGATAAAACACTGACAAAGGCAATTTAAGAGAGGAAGGGATTATTCTGTCTCATATTTCAGGATTAGAGTCTACCATGACAGTGAAGTCAAAGAAGCAGGATCTGGAAGCCACGGTCTAGTAATAGTCTAGCAGACACTGATGTCTGATGCTAGTCCTCAGCTCAATTCCGTCAACTTACACAGTCCAGGATCTCCTGCCGAGTGAACACCCTGTGCATAATTAAGATGGGCCTGCCCACATCAGTTAACATGATCAAGATAATACTCCAGAGGCATGCCCCAGGCCTATCTCCCATGTAATTCTGAATTCTGTCAAGCTGACAATAAACACTTCACAACATGAGTCGGCTTATTTTCCCAGCCCGCTGCTCTCCGCTCAGAGACCCAGCACATTTTTGTTAGGGAGTGTCTTGAGGCTTACCATTCCGTATTAGCAATTCCACTTGCACAGTAGAACCTTGAAATGTGTGCGTTCAGACCTTCTGGAAAGTGATATTTCAGGAGGGCTTTCCTGTTGCCCTCCCTCCCACAGTGCCTTCCTTTTGTTCTTCAGTATCTACTGCTTCTTTCCCTTTGGCTCTTGTCTCCTTCATTCTCTCTCTCTCTCTCTCTCTCTCTCTCTCTTTTTTTTTTACTTTGTTACTGTAGGCCATGCATTCTGATGATTTGTTCTTGTTCATTCCAATGTAGTGCTAAAACTCAAGGAGGTTAAAAGAGCGTTTCTTATTTTATCCCAAATCCTCCAACTTTATCTTCTTATTTCCTGACTCTTGGTTTTGAGAATCCCTTCCCAAATTTTAGTCTGTCTTCCTTCAGAGCTTGCACTATGTTCCTTCTGTGTTACAGAAGACTTCATTTTTATGAGCTCATGTAGACTATTTTTTCCAGTGTTCTATTTATTGTCGGTTAGACCATTACTTTTCTGTCCTCTCCTTTTCCTTGTGAGATCTAGCATGGAACATGGTGTCTTTCCAAGTGCATTCTCCTGTGAAATCAGCTTGCTCATTCTTTCAGAATGTGTGGAGATGTAATCTTCATCTTCTATGTCAGAGTTGCTCCTTCTGATGTTTTACAAGCTGAGGACAGGAACTTTATTCTTAAGTCAAAGGTCAGCTACTGTTACTGCTAGCATTCAGGTGTGAGGAAACCACTTTCTGGGGTCCTTTATCTGGAGTTTGTCTACTTTTTTCTCTTTGAGGACCCATTAAATGAGATTCTGCCTTCAAAATGTCTCATCAGTATTGTGTATATCCATAAATAGCATTTGATTGTGTGGCTTAAAAGATTATGAATCTAGCTTGACAAGCACTTGAAATACTGTGTAGACCACCACCACACATACACACACACACACACACACACACACAGACACACAGACATACACACACACACACACACACACACACGAGCATGCATACACTACCATGAGTAAAGCATTTGCAGCTCCAACCACTCACTGTTTCTAATGCCTGCTGTGATGTCCGATAAGTTCTTCCTGGCTAATTTGTCTGTCTTGTGTTTAGCCATGGCCTCTGCTCCTGCCAGGGAGAATCAGAGATCCACCTGCACACCACTCTAGTTATCTTCGGAATGAACTCTGACCACTGCTGAGCTCCCGCTGTGACATGGCTACTGAGTTTTACTAGAGATATGGTTAATGCTGTTTTTCTTCCACTGTTTCAAACACCCACTTGCTCTTTTAGTTGTGTGATGGTGGGTTTTAGAGAGATTTAAAACTCCAAAATAAGACTGCATTGGCTATTTCAAGGATATATATAAAATATGCAGATTGTGCCCCGTGGAGGAAAGGCCACGTTTGTGATGTTTCTGGAGAGCTGTGCAATGATACATGTCTGACACAACACTGTTAGCCACTATGTAGATGACATGTTACTGTTGGGTTTGCACAAGGGTAGAAGCTCCAAAGAGAGTGGGGCAGGCTGGCGTAAGCTTAATTCTGATTAGATGAAGGCGTCATCCATGACTGCTGAGTTAGAAACTAGTGGAAGCTGCTACTTCCTGAGTTGGAAACATGGTGAGAAATGGGTTGTTAAGTCAGTAGACATGGTTCTCAGGGGAAACTGGCAGAGTCTGGGGCTCACGTGATGGTTAGGGATGAGAACAAGGCTATAAGTCACATGAAAGAATGTGGTTGGATAAACCACGAGCCTATAGCCAAACTCTGAGCTCAGAAAAAGCACAAAAAAGAAAAATGAGCATTCATGTAGGAAGTAGAGAATTGGATTATTATGTAAAATGTGGGTTTCCATGTGTTCATATAAGACGTGAGGTGCAGCCGACTTAAGGTAGTGAGAGTGGGCACAGAAAAAGTGAGCACTGTCTCAGGAAACAGTGTATTCACTCTGCTGAGGCAGACATCCAAAGCACAACCCAGGTCCAAACTTCCTTGGGAACATAGGGCAGGAAGTCAACTGCACATCTCCAAACACATTCCCCAGGCCCTGTCCAGTATAAAAACGGATAGGCCTGGAACCACTAAACTGATTGAGCAGGTAAGAGTCACAGTCACTCTGCACATGTCTGGCAGGTGACATGGGACACAGTCAAGCATGGTTATGGAAGAGCTGTGCAGACCGAGGAAGAACAGGTAGCTGAGGTCACTTGCTGAGAGCTGTCCAGCGTGCTGTGGTGGTGCTTTCCTGGGTGACCGATGACATCACAAATGCTTGCTCTTCTCTCACCTCGTTCAACTGGATGTTATGACCAGCGTTCTTCCTGAGTGCTGACCGCAGCTCACAGTACCCACCACTGGAGCCGAAAGGTTGCCATTGCCTGGGAATGTTACACGAATAGCTGACTTGTGCCTTCAGTAAATATGATTTCTACTTAGAAGATGCTAGAAGGCAGCATTGCTTCAGCCAGATCCCCACTTTCCTTCTCCAGGGGAGGGCCACTGATCTGAGGTGCAGTCCACACCCCCTCGGACAGAGGAAGATCCAGTTGTGGAGTATGAGAAGAATAGCGTGTGCTTCTGTAGAAACTGAGGCAGGAAGAGAACGGAACCCCTCCGCCGTCCCGTCTCAGAAATCTCCAGCATCAGGGAATCAAGGTTGTGAGATACAGGGTCCTGCTGAGTTACCCGAAGCTCCACTGGAGAGGCATGAAGAGTGCTGGTGTTATGGATAATGAGCAAAATTAGGAAATCTAAAGATTGATAGACACCAGGGGTGAAACACAAAGACTCGTGGACCCAGCAGCTTAGAATCCTCTCAAGTTCCTTGACGAGTTACAGACGTTCTCTCCCGAGCACTCTTCTTCAGCGTGTCACTGCACTCTCATAACATCTTCCACTTTTCCCCATTCCCCAAAGAGCAGCTGGTGTCTAACAGCAAAGCCCCAGAGGATGGAGTTGAGCAACCCTGGTGGCTGTAGATCCCTCTGTGCATAAAGCAAGAAACACATTACCAAGCCGTGCTCTCTTAGCACCAGATGAGTGTGGTCTCTGGAACCCATGTTAAAATTGGAGCAAACCCCAAGGGCTTGCAATTCCAGCAATAGGGAGCTATCTGAAGAGTCAGCTTAGCCTAATTAGTAAGCTCCAGACCAATGGAAGGACCTGTTTCAAAAGGGGGTGGGTCTCACTCCTGAGGCTGACACCCCAGGTTGTCCTTTGGTTGCATGTATATATTGTGTGCCTGACCTTAGTCCATACACATGCACATATATTTGCACACACCCCAGGTTGTCCTTTGGTTGCATGTATATATTGTGTGCCTGACCTTAGTCCATACACATGCACATATATTTGCACACGGCATAGACATCATGTGTGAAAATAGACAAAGGAGTTCATGGCCAATATACCTGCCCCGTTTCCAAATTTTTGACACTGTTTGCCTATCCATCCACACACCTTTGACCTCAGAATGCTGTCACCCACCTCCGGGGTCTTTATCATATCTCACATCCACTTTTTATTTTCTTTTGCATTATGATTTAGACCTTTGAGTGTTGTTGAGAAATTAAAAATTAAATTTTAAGGATTCTATTTTCCATTTAGTGTATAAGAGAGATAACTAGATGTTATCTAGAAAGCCTATGCAATCTTTTACACATTTAAATGAAAATCAACGTTTCAGACAGCTCTTTAGTACCAGAATGGGAAATCCATTAAGACAAACACAGCCCTCTTAAAAGCCAGGTGATCCTTCCTAAACGACAATGGACACTGCGTCCTTTAGATTTTTGACTGATACCAAAAGAAATTATGTGACTTTTATTAGTGGTCTGGATCCATCAAATATTTTGTTTTATTGTCAGCAAAATATAAAATCTGTTCATCTTTCCTCAAAAACACAGAAATGCAGTGGGAATATCCACAAATTACTGGGTGCCAATCAAAACCGTGTGGGTGTAGTTTTAGCTACAGGCTGATGCTGTAACCGGGTCGGCCATCTGTGTCTTCACTGAGGCAAGCCTCTGACACAGCATCTAACAGAGGGCTTAGTGCGCAGTAGGCAGGCCTGAGCCCTCACACATACAAGTGGGAAAGCGTGGAGCTGTTATTAGACTAAGAGATATGGTGTGTACACAGACATTAGGTAACCTATTAGACTTAGCCAGGCATCCTCACAAACTGGTATCCTGGGTAAATACAGAATAATCCGCATTTAACCTTTAAGTTACAGAACCATGTGTCTTATTTACGTGAGGCTTGCCTCGTTTCTCCTCTCATCCTTCCTCCTTTCTTTTCTAAGGAAGGGAGGATTGAGGCTCTAAATGGCTTTTAAGTGTGGGGGTGATCGTGTGGATTTTCTATTTATTAATCCAACAATGAACCCCACTGGCCACCCGAGCCAGGGTCCTTTGTAGCTGGGACCAGATAATGTGGCAGATAACAGCTGTGGCCATTTATTAATAGAGTTTGGTGACTGGGGCACCATAACCAGCTGCAAATTGTTAATACGGATTATGGAATGAGATAAGTAGGCTTTTGGCACAGGAGTTACATCAGCAGGCCCTGGGAGGACACTTCTCACATTGGCTTCACGACCAGATTTGGGTGTGCTAAATTATGAATTTGGTCGTCACTGGCTTCTTCTCCTGGGCGTCTCCGAAGGGCAGATGACCCAAATGAATGCAAATCGAATTAGGTTTCCTCTCAGAGACTTTAATACCATAAATGAGGAACAGCATTCATCACAAATAACTAGGGATTGTATACTAAAGTGCTTGACGAAAATCAATATACCTTCAGCTGCTCTCAGCCCATAAATGTAAATGAGAACAGATATAAAGCTGATACACACTAAAGAAAGGTTATTGAGGGAGCAACACATAACACTAAGAAATCAATTGAATAAACTTGAAAAATGATTCAGATAGAGTAGATATGAACATAGAAAATCAATCATATAATTTAAAGAATAAACAGCTTGAACCTCACAAATCTCCCGTATGGTTTTAGAGTGTAGGATTTTTAATTTAGCATTGATATAATGCCAAGCTATGAGAATCTGCAGATGGCGGAGGCGAGGAGGAAAATCAATTCATTCTTGTTCTATGGTCTTAAGGGGTATTTGATATTTACAGCAGGGCAGCGTGGATCTTGTATAAATTTACATTTTAAGAGATAAAGGGCTGCTGTATTTTGTCTTGTTATTGTTAATAGAAACTGTCTACTTTTATTCTGTCCCCTTTCTGGGGAAGCGTGGCTGTCTATGTGTAGCTGGTGTCACAGGCAATTTTCTAAGCTTTATTTTCTCGATACACAAAGTTTTGCTTTGTGCTGTTTTTTTTTTCTTCCTTTCCCCCACCACAAGGCAATTGAAGAGGCATAATTGCATCAGCGCTACAGAAATACAGACCGCAATTTGGAGAGAAAGAGAGAAAAGAAAGAAATAGGAAAAATAAATAAATAAAAACAATTGCAGACAAGTTCATTTATATGTTGTGTGGAGGTTTGGAGGTTAAGAAAATGTGACAGGCTACAAGTAAATGTCTGTGTAAATCGAGAGACTTTCATCACACTTATAATCAGTTATTTGCCTTTTGGCTTCCAACTCACAGATTTGTCATTAGGAAAAGCTGAAAAGAAAAATCAGATTCACCAAGGATCTCACAGATGCCAAGTTGGAATACGCTTCTCAAACTTCAGATGGTCATAACACTGATGCATGGGACGCAGAACCAAGTGCCAGGATCATCGAAGTGATTTGTGGTGGTTGATTTGCCTAATGGAAATGGATCTGCGCTGTTAGTCCCCCCCTCCCTCTTTCCCTCCCTTCCTCTCTACCTCCCTCTCTCTTTCCCTCCTTCCCTCTCTCCCTCCCTCTCTTCTCCTTCCTCCCCCCTCCCTCCCCCCCTTTCTCTAGCTCTGGCTCCATTCTTATCAAACACCTACACTTCAGGAAAAGAAAAGACAGGTTCTGATGGTGCCAACAGAGAGCACTGCGGGGCTGAGGACCCATGCCTTTGGTCCTGGTGAGCTCTTCTAGGTAAAAGCCGTGAAAATCTGGTATCTCTCCTGTATGAACTGGGCGTAAACGCAACTTTCCTTTGTATAAACTGATCAGCCCCAGTGCCACCCCAGGCGTAGCTCACTGTTTCCAAGTTGAGCAACAAGTTTAGGGAGGAGCAGTCGGACTTCTGGTTAGCTCTGCGGCTGAGACTGTCTCCAGGACAAGGTCTTGAGATAGGCCAGTGGGAAGGTTTAAGAAATCAAAAGACGAGCAAGCTCTGTTTCCTCCGAGGCAACAGTGGCATCTCAGAGGGTTAAGTGTGTGCTGTGAAAGCATGCCCTGAGCTGGTTCATCTCTCAGTGAGCACTGTGGTGCCCAGTTGCTGTCCAGGGGACATTAACCCTCTTACCTACAAACAGGCGTGGTCTTCCCACCTGATTCTTAGAACCAATGTATACAAATTCTGCTTTCAGAGATATGGTACAGATATACCCTTCTTTGAGTTTGTTGCCAAGGGTGGCTATAACTTGGGCTTCAGCCACAGCACACGAAAGAAGAGTGAGCCATAGGAGACCAAGGCACTGGGAATGGTGCCAGATGGCTGGCAGGGAGCTTCTCGGGTTCCTTTCTGCCTTATGCACCAACACTTAGAGCTAAATAGCCAGCAAGCCAGAAGCAACTGAAGGTGCAGAGAAAGATGTGGGGAATGGATCCAGAGCCCTTGGGAGGAGCTTGGGCAGGACAGCTTGCTGGCTTTGCTGGCCACACTCTCTTCCCGAAAGCCATGCTGAGATTCCTCTGTCTGATATGAACCACATCCGTGCTGTAGACATTGCAAGTCAGAGGCCTACTAAGCTATGCTGTATGTAAATGAGGGGTCGGTCTCACTGCAAACTGAATGATAACCCTACTAAGGCCTGGGTGACAGCCCTAGCCCTTGTAAAGACTCCCAGGGCTCTTTCCGAGCCTGCCTCACTGACTGCAGTGTTCTTCCTCAGTCAAGACCTGCCTCAGAAAATAAAATAAAACGGGTGAGATGGTGACCTAAGAAAGGTATCTGGCAAAGTTTATTTTCATGTTTATCTAGACACTATCGTATCAGTTTTGTATAGATTGAGTTCAGAGCTGTGAGCAGACCTATGATTCACAGCTGGGTGGGGCTCCTTGAATTTTGCGGGCACGTCTGACTTCTTTTATGCTATGCAATCAGAAATCCTATACAGGGTTAGCGAGACAACAGTGAAAGGCGGAATCCTAACCACCAAGCCTAAGGACTGTGGTTCTCCACCTCCCTACTGTTCTGACCCTTAATTTAATTTGGTAGCTCGTGTTGTTGTGAAGCACAACCGTAAAATTATTTCGTTGTTACTTCACAACTGGAATTTTATTACCGTTTCGAATCATAATGTAAAGGTCTAAGATGCAGAATATCTGGTATGTAACCCCACAACCCACAGGTTAAGACACCCACAATTCATTGTGGCACATGCACACAACAACACAACATGCAACAACACAACAACATGCACACACACAACCCCCACGTACACACAAAAATAATTATATAATATATATATTATATTAATTATAATGCCTATAAAATACTATATCTGTATATATAAACACAAAAGACATGTTTGTCATAAAGATTGAAGATTTTACATATTGCATCTGTTTAAGTAGGAAATGTTGTACTTAAATGCCCCTTCCCATATAATATAATTACATATGCAGAAAAATATACTAGTGTATACATATGTTTCCATGATGTGATCTGGGGAGATTGTAATAGGCGCTGGATTTCTGTTATGTGATTTATTTTAGACCGTGAATTGCAGAAGTTTTTTCTATGTGTTTTCACCATTAAAATATTTCACAGTTGTCATATCTTAAATTTTATAAATAAGCCAGAGGTTTTACATGTGTGTGGTTTTCATCTCCAAGAGACAAGTCTGAGGAAGGCTATTTACAATAAAAATATAAGCTGTACATAGACAGGAAAGGCCTTCGTGTTATAATGCTTTAGAAAGTATAATGATAGAGATATCATATCCATTAAGCCCCTGTTGGAAGCATCCTCTGAATCCCAGGCTTCGGCTGAGTTTCAGAATGATTACAATAATTCAATAAACCATGCATGGCAAGTGGCCCTTGGTTAGTGAAGGAGAGAGGTCTGTGTTAGCACAGAGTTTGGAAAAGGGAAAAAAAGATAGGAGAGCAGCCATGGAGGCAGCACAAGGCAAAGTGTTTGAATCTATCTCACAGGCTTCATATGGTGATGTGACCTGAGAGAGAAAGCAGGTACCCAGACAGGTGGGCAGCCAGCAGCCAGGCAGGTGCCAAACAGTTAGGCAGCAGGCAGCCAGGCCAGTGCCAGACAGGTGGGCAGCAGAAAGCCAGGCAGGTGCCTAGACAGGTGGGTAGCCAGCAACCAGGCAGGTGCTAAACAGGTGGGCAGCAGGCAGCCAGGGCAGTGGGGACACTGCAGAAAGCAGGAACAGCAGACATAAGAAAGCTGACCTGCACTATGGGTGGTCCCTCTTCACATGCTTGATCCTAATGTTGAGCAGGACATGAACAAAGGCTGGGCAGGGGCAGACTGGTTCAATCAGGCTTGTGCTTGGGACTGCACTTGACTGCTAGTGTCCCAAGAGCAGGACCCTCTTCTCATGGAGTCAATAGCACAAAAGCTTGCCCATGGCTCTCCTTTTAGAATTCAGGGAGAAACTGGTAGCTGACATTTAGAGTTCTTGCCATTACCAAGGTCCTGGTAATGACAAGTTCACTGAGAGAAGTAGATGTCATTCTTCATCACACCCACAGAAACAAGTTTTTATGACCAGGAAAAGAAATCACATGTAATCCACTGAAAATTGGCTCTACCTTTGAAATCATAATGTACATTAAGTAAAAATTATAAGAAAACTATGTAATAAAATCAGACACTAAGAGTAATGTAGATGTCACGAGGCTCCAGATATCACCTTTTAGTAAAACAAATAGGACATGAATTTCAATGATAAAAGTCTTGTAACCATGTCTAGTGTCTTGGATTACACATGTGTTTGTCTGTGCTCCTTCATTCTGTCCTTGACTCTACTGGTTACCTTCTCTTGGCTTCATATTTCTTTCTGTCTCCATCTTTGACAGGCTCTCGGTCTGTCTCTCTGTTTTTCTGTCTGTCTCTATCTCTCTGTGTTTCTGTATGTCTGTGTCTGTGTCTGTCTCTCTCTCTCTCTCTCTCTCTCTCTCTCTCTCTCTCTCTATTTCTCTCTCTCTCTCTCTCTCCCTCCCCCCCTCTCTCTCCCTCTCTCTCTCTGTCTCTCTCTCTGTCTGTGTGTGTGTGTGTTCGTGTGTGTGTGTGTGTGTGTGTGTGTGTGTGTCTTATTGTCTTATACATCGAGAAACAAAACGCAAATTATCTCAGGTTAAGCCATTGGGCATATCTTTGCAAACTTAATCTCAGACATACTAACCTATTTATCTGACACTAGGCAAAGGAATAAATGTTGCAACAGATCAGATTTCCTGCTCTTTTCAGTATGTTCAACTGAGAACCAAATTAGTAACAAATTAGCTGTGGTAAGTTCCCAGTGGGAAAGAGACAATCATGACCCTGAGGGACAGTGTGGTAATGTTCGAATCCAACTGCAGGTGCAAGAGTCCCCAACAATAGGATAAGACATAGTTGTTACAACAATTTACCTCCGAATACAGCTTTTGTTGTAGTATGCCTACTGTGACTGGGCACCGCCCCTTATGGTGCAGTACAACCCCACATTCTGAGAATCTTCAGTAGTTTTTCAGAACCTATGCTGGTAGATGTCCCAGCCCTCTTCCAGTTGGAATTGATTTTCAGCAGAGAAAGAAACTACATCACTAACACTAGATTCAGATGCTCACGTGGGCCTAGGCCTACCCCTACTCACTGTGATCCAAGAATCTGAGTAGCAGCAGCGGCTAACATAGATCCCATCTCAGAATTCTGTGCTCCAGTTGAAGAAGGGTCAGGGGGCACTCGGGGTGATTTGGAAGACAGGAAATGGCTTCGTTAAGAAGGGCTGGTCTTGGGTTGTCCCTCAATCCCTAGGAAACTGCAACTTTTATGAAATGGAAGGAAGACACACTCAGGGAAGAGAGGAAGTTTAGATTGAGAAGGGCCTCAGGAGCCTCGAAAATGTTTGCCCGAGAGTCTCAGGTGAACCCCACCTTTGGCCCCTTCCATCGGCTTGTCGGAACTGCTTTGTCTGTCCCAACAGAGTTTGTAGGTTTTGTTCCTTTTTCCTCTCCGGGGCTGTTCATTCTCTGTTCCTACCAAGTCACTCTGCACCTGTGTGCCCTGGGCCCCCAGATCCCTATGGTAACTGTCTGCCTAGCAGAAGCTGCTCTAGGATTCTTGCCTCAAATTTGTCACTGCTATTTTGTATCTGGGACCCTCAAGATCTTCCACTGGCAGGAGGAGGGTCACTTTGGCCTTCTGCTTAAGGATCCAGAACTGTTACTTTGTGTCGGATCCCTGAAGAACCTATTCTTGGGAATTAGCATCCCCATCTGAGATCTGTAACTATTACTTTCTGTCAGGGAACTTCTGCTGGCTGCTGCTACCTCTGTCAGTGCCCTCTCACTTTGTCACTTTCTCTTCCTATCTGAGCCTGTCTTCTTTCCAGGATGTATAACCCTTTGTCTGCCCAAGAGAAGAAACTTTGTGGCAAGTACCCACTTTGACCACCTCCCACCTAACACTGTGCTAACACAGACAATCACAGTTGGATTGAACTCCATGTACAAGCATTTATACTTGAACAAAGTTACTAATTTTCCTAAATATTCATTTTCTTCTCATTTAAATTATGAATAACAGATTTTCTGTACAGACTACATAAATATACAATACAAATTGCCATGTGGTGTATACAGAAGAAATCCCATCACTAAAGCAATTGATTGGCATTAAAACCATGTTGCTTTAGTGATGGGATTTCTTCTGTATACACAGGCAACTCCACAGCATGTTTAACTCTCTGCAGTCTGATCAGTCTTTTGCAGCACTGGCCTCTTAAGAGTTCAGACTTATGCTTTTGTGCTAGGCAGAAAGGAGCACAGGTTGGTACAGGAATCTAGGAATAAATAATATATCTTGACCTATAGGATTTTAGACATGCTGTAGAGCTTCTGTTTGCTGCTTTGGGGAATTTGATTTGAAGATGTGCATAGATTGTTACTCCTCTGGCTTTTCTGCTGTTGTATGAACAGTTTTTTTAGGGGAAGAGGCCAAAGAAAAGATGACAGATCCTTGCATCATGCCCATACTGTAGGAGTTTGAGCCATCAGCATAGATTGTGCACGGCAAATTTATACTGTAGGCGTCTGATATCTTTTGTCATCTGTGTTTACTGCTTTGAAAAAGTGATTACTGAAATTATATCTATATAATTACCATATATATTAATATTTATATAATTATATATCATATATTAATTATATATGTATGTGTATACATGTATACATACATATATATACATATATATAATATATAATACATATATATATATATAAAGAGAGAGAGAGAGAGAGAGAGAGAGAGAGAGGGAGGTAGGGAGAGAAAGAGAATGAGAGAAAGCATGAAAATTTGGATGATGGCATCCAACTGTCCATGAAAGATACAAAACTGGGTGTAGCACACACTCCTGCATTCTTGTAGCTGAAGAAAAATCAGTCTACACACAAGCTGCCACTCTGATTTGAGCTGTGAGCAAGCATGCCTCTTCAAAGCCTAGGGATGGCAGTGCTAGAGATGACATTGCTGGGATTACAGCTGGCATCCTACCTTCTAGACACTGGGCACCTTTTCTGGTTCCGGGGATACTAAATTTCTGGATCCTGATAACCTGGCTTTCTGACTCCTGATTCCCTGGGGCTCCTGGCTCCTGGTTTCTGAGTTCCTTGGGTTCTAGGTTCCTCTATTCATGGTACATGGCTCTTAATACCTTTGACCCCTGATTTCAGCAGACCTACCCTAGCAACCTGACCAGGCATGCCATGGCACCTCTGTTGTAGTGTAATCTGGAACGTCCCACATTTAATCTGAAATGTGCTATGCTTGTCCACCTGGATCCCAAATTGGCAATGCTGTTTTAGAAAGCCTTGTTGCACCTTTAGGAAATGGTGTCTTCCTAGAGGAAGTGGCTTACAACTTCCTGTTTGTTCTCTGCTTCCTGTTCCTTCACTCAAGGAGGCAAAGAGTACCCGTCAGTATACTCCAGCCTCCATGGAGCCAACTGTAAGCATGATGACCCACATCCCTAATACTGCATGCCCAAATAAACCCCTCCTCCCTTAAGTTGCCACCTATGAGTATTTGGTTACAGCCCTCCTCCCTCCTCTGTCACAGAACCAAAAAGAGGTAAATTGCTGAAGCACTTGTGGGGGAGAGGAATCTGGGAGAGGAATAGACAGACCTTCTGGAAGGTTCTACATGTATGCATAGGTAAAGCCTGTGTCACAGGGCACTGAGGAAATACTTGGCTAAATTTATTGTAACAAAGCACAGACCCTGACCAGGCAGATACCTCAGTCAGTAAAATGCTTGTCCTGCACTATAAGGACTTGAGTTTTGATTCCCCAGTATCCATGTGAAAAGACTGCATCCCTTGGAGCATCATATAATCCCAGCCCTGGAGAAGTACAAAAGTGACTTGTACATTGTAGCATAGTTGGTTCACTGAGAGACCTCATTTCAAACAAAGAAACAAACAAACAAACAAATAAGTAATAGTGGAGATCAAGTGTGAGAAACACCTCTCTGGCCTCTATGTGCACAAAGATAAATGGGCACATGCTATGACACACACACAGACACACGCATACACACACACACACACACACAGACGCCCATACAAATGTCACAGATCCTGTAGTCCTCTACCTGTCCTATCCAACAGAGCCTCCTGACATCCCCCCACTGTTATATTCAATAATGATTCAACTGCTCTGGATGACGCTGGTCCATAAACCACAAAAGACATGATTTCACATCATGAAGTTCACAGACCACTTTTCAGGGTAAGTCCATCTTAGAATTAATGAAGTGGCTTAAGAGACCCATGAACAAATATCGCTATAATTCAGGTCTGAGAATCCAGCAGGACATGGGTGCGTGAGGCGGTATCTGTGCTATTTGCCTACTTGCTCCAGCAAGCAGCGTTTAAAGTTGAGTGTTAATTGTTTGGCTTAAAAGTCTAATTTATTTCTCACTGCTGAATTAGCAATACTTGGGCATATTGTGCATGCTTTAGTAAAGAGTGCTGCGTGGTTAAGCTCTAGCTGGAGACTCTGTGAGGTTAGTGTTTGCAATCAGATTCGAGAAGTGCCAGCCAGCCATCTTGCTGGAGCATGGCTGTTATCATATAAATTTGGCATCTGTTTTAGGTAAAGTGGAAATGACTGCATTTTCTTCATAAAGTATTTACATGCTACATTTTTCTTGATGCTGGCTGGATGGATTTTTCTACTTCAAGAAACCGATGTGTTTCTAACGTGCTAAACTTAGCTTCGTGTCCTTTTGTTTGTTTGCCCGTTTGTTTCTTCGGCTTTTTTAAATGAGTCAAGAGTATTCAGAAAGTAGTTCTTGTTCCTCAAAACCATGATATCAGAATTAAAATGTCTAGGAGCAGAAAGGAGAGTGATTCAAAATGGAGACATTAATTTACCATGGGTATAATAGAAAGACCAAGTATCAGAGCCCAAGTTGGCAACCTTAGAACACCACAGTGTCTTTCATTGGCCTTTGTGTTTTCCACAAACCTCTTGAATTATCAGATTCACACGTACAGCCTATATATGTTCCAAGCATGTTTTGGAGATTCCATGGGGGAAACAGCAATTTCTTCAAACTGTATATAAAACGAAAAGAGGTAGAGAAGAGATAATGAGTTTTGTGTTCCGAAGACCTAAGACTGGACAGAGAAACAAACCTGTAGAAGTTTGTCAGTAGCTACAGGACAATAGCAATCTCACATGGCATGTCCAGCATTTTTCCTCTGTCCCTCAGGGTCTTATTGATAAACATCTGGCAGTGTGGGGCTGGCTCAGTTCATGAGGACACTTGCCACCAAGTCTGATGACCGGAACTCAACTCCTGAGCCAGACTAAAATGACGGAATAAAAGAACCAACTATTACAAGTTGTCCACTCACCTCAACATGTGTATGCATGCAACACACACAGACACACCCTCAAATAATAAAAGTGATATAAAAACTAATAACAGAAATCTGGTGCATCAATAGATACAACAAGGTGCACAGGAAGTCTAGGCTCACTGACCTTACACTTAAGGACACGGTGGGGAGATACAGTCAACTCTCATGTCCCTTCCTAAACTAAGAACTCTAGCAATAGGGTGGGAGTGCTGGGATTGACAAGAGAAGCTTCCCTCAGACCCTGTTGACAGTTTAAAGGAAAAAAGAAAAGAAAAACAGTGTATATCTCAGGCAAAAGTAAATGAATAAGATCTCTGAATGTATATTTTTATGCTAAACTCTAAAATTAGAAAGGTATTTAGTAAGCAAGAAATAAAAGTTTGAGGAAGATATTTTATGCTTTAACTATATTCATTACCTGTTCTCTCAGCAGTTAAGAAAGACAAAAGACCCTGTCCTTGTAGCATCTTGTCACCAGCGGTCAGTGCAAGTGATAGCAAGAGTCTCCTTGGGGGTGACCCAAGCATTGCCTACATCACTCCAGCACTTTCCATTGGCTCAGACTTCAAGACCCACACACTATCCCCACCCCAAGAAGATGTAGTTATTTCCAGCTACAACTCAGGAGGCTATTTTCACTCTGATCCCTCACCATTTCAGAAGCCAGAAATTCAAGTTCAAGGTCCTATCAAGACTAGTTTCTGGGGAACCTTAGACTTGTATAAATGACCAGATATCTGGCCCTCCATGTGAGTCTGTGGAAGATATTGAATCAGGGCCCACCCTGAGGCTTAAGGCAGTTACTTCTTCTAGTACCCCAACTCTGAAAGGAGTGCCAGTCTCATATCCTGGAGTTCACAACTTTAAGAGATAAAGGTAGTTTACCATAACTACGACAAACTAGCAAAGAGGGAATGTCAAGTTCTTCATGTGGCTGTGAAGACTTAGAGTCCTGGAGCAGCTGGCTGAGTGTCCTCCTTCCATCCCACAGCGGGAGGTGTAGATCAAAGAGAAGACACTATCTGAAGGCTCCCCAGGCTGTCTGCCCTTTTCAGCCTTCTTTAAGCAGAGCTCTAATGCCATTCCATACACAGGAACAGTCCATCAATCTTCATATGGCCACAGTCATTTAGCCAGACACACAAGTAATGCAAGTTAATTTCATAAATTGTCCATGATGTGGTCTCTTCTGACCATGGACGAAACCTCCCCCCAGAAAGCAATCACAAAGCTCCTGGACTCTCAGCCCATTCCCCTTCAGCTTCCGTGGAGCACAGTTGGAAGACTCCCTGCTCAAAATACAAACATGCCTGAGCTCCTGAGCTCCAGGGAACCTTTCTGGTCAACTCTCTTTGTTCCTAGTTCCATAACTGCTGATGCTGCCCCTTCCACACTTAAGATTCTCAGTCCCTGCTGCTTCAGCCTTGTAGGGCTGTCTTGTCTTTGGCCCCTTGCTGGATCTCTGATCTATTTCCTGGCTCCCAATGTTGTGAACTGTTTTGCGTTCACTATGTTTTCCCCATCATAATAGATGGAAACTCTTGAAACAGTGAGAAAAATAAGCCCTTTCTCCTTTATCTTGCGTCTGTTTTATTTCATCACAGGGATGCTAAAACTACTATTTCTGATATGTATATCTGGACACTGGGATAGATGCTATGACCACAACTTTTATCCACTGTCATTTTTTATATTTTAAACAGAACAAAGACTCTGTGAGACCAAGATCTCATCAGGATATTTTCTAGAAGTTCGGTGCTGGTAAGTATTAACTGAGTATTAATCTAGTATTGCCTAGGAAGATAGTCTTTATGAGGAATTGGTTAGATCAGGTTTATCTGGGAGCATGTCTGTGGGGGGTTGTCTTGATTGTTATTTTATGTTGGAAGACCTACTGGGAACTTGTGTAATACTATTTCTTGGGCTGGACCCTGGACTGTTTAAAAGGAGAAAAATGGCCAGTGGGTGTAGACGGAATGTACATGCCTTTAATCTCAGCATTTAGCACTCTTGAAGCAGAGACTGGCAGACATCCGTGAGTTTGAGGTCAGCCTGCTCTATACATCAAGTTCTTGGACAGTTAGGGCTACATAACAAGACAACAAAAAAAATAGAGGTTAGCACTAAGCTAGTGACCAAACAAGAATTCATACCTTTGGTTTCTCTTTTTTTAACTGTGATACACTTCCAGCTCCTGCTGTGACTTCTCAGCAATCATTGGTTGGAACAGAAAAGTGTAGCATAGAAGTGTTATCTTGATGTCAGGCATTTTCTGCAGCAACAGAATGAAAACTAGACCAGTCTTCAACGTGTCAAGTCTTTGCCAGAGAAAAGTTACCCAGATAGTCTTCTTTCTTACCTCTAGGTACCTCTTACTCCAAGTCTAGAGATGTCCTTCCACAGCTAATCTCTTGCTTACCCTGTCCAACTTCTCTCAGTTACAATGCTCACTTTGTCTTGTCTTTATTTCAGTCACTGTCAAGTGACTTGTCCCTTCTTGCATTGTCATGGTAACCATTCTGGTCAACCTCCTATATATTACATATTTACTTATTTTGCTATTTTTAACTAAGCAGACAGAAAAATTAAAAAATAAAATGGTACATATAAAAAGGTAAGAGGTAGGGGGAAGAGAGCCCAGCACCAACATTCATCTCTCACTGCCTTCTGACTTTGGATACAAAGTTACCAGCCTTGTCATGCTCCATGACTTCCCACCATCTGCTTCCTGACTATGGATACAATGTTACAAGCCTGTCATGAACTGTGGATACAATGTTACCAAGCCTGTCACAGCTCCATGCCTTTTTTACCATCTGCTTCCTGACTATGGATACAATGTTACAAGCCCTGTTATGAACTGGATACAATGTTACCAAGCCTGTCATGATCCATGCCTTCTCACCATCTGCTTCCTCACGTATAGATACAATGCTATCATCCAGGTTATAATCCAGGCCTTAACATTATGATAGATTGCATTTTCAAAATATGAAAAAAATACCCTTCTTTCCTTAACTTGCTTTTGTCGAGTATTTTGTTACAGCAATGAGAAAGTAATACACTTCCACTATAGCACCCTCCCCAAAAAATAAGGTGTTTTCCGGGATCACCAAACCGTTTCCACTGCTCAAGCATAGCTCACTGTGGTTGTCTGGGTCCAGAGAGAACTCAGGAAGAATTCATTATCACTGTCCCTGGCATTTAGCTCTGGAAGGAACAGCAGCCAGGTCACTGTGTGGGTCCACCCCTATGGTGCACTGTCTATTAAGCACAGAGCAAGTCTAGTTCATAGACATTGTCCTATGTAACTGGGACATTCTGGAAATTAAAGAGCTTTGGCCTTTGGGGTGTCACATTAGGGGAACAAGCTCAGTTGTGTCCCCTAGCTCACTGAGCATCCAAGTGGCTACTTTGGGGAAACACTGAAGGGGAACCCAAGCAGATAATGTCCCAGATGTGTCCAAGTCACCACAAGGAAATGTCCCCTCTGTTGGTTCCATTGGGAGATGATAGAGAAAGAAGAAACCTTTGTAGAAATGAGGTTGTTTGGCTGTCACTTCACAAGGGAGTGCCTTTGTCACTTGCCACTTGCTCAAAGCAGGGCCATGACAACATGGCCATGATCTGAAACCTTAGGAAGCCTTCTTTTCTAAAGTTATGATGTGATTTCTTCTAAAGTTTTCTCTCTCTCTCTCTCTCTCTCTCTCTCTCTCTCTCTCTCTCTCTGTGTGTGTGTGTGTGTGTGTGTGTGTGTGTGTGTGTATATATATATATATCTCAATGTTAAATATAATTATTAATAATATAACAGAAACACTCCATGTTTCTTCAGACTGTGTAGTTAAGAGAGTAGGCTGAGGAACATCTGAGTTGGTTTTTAAAGGCTAGCCAGACCAGAACGCTCATTTCACTCTGATTTTTGTGGAGTTATCTTGATACATATATGAAGATCAATGAAACCTTCAGATCCTAAACACACATCCATCACTTTTCTGCTTCTCTTTGTACCAACTCTATCATGTGAGCAGATGAGAGCATGCAGGAATCTTTCATGTCAAAGCTGAGCAACATTCATAAAGTTACAGGAAGGGCTGGATGCAAAGGCAGGCACACTTCCTGCCCTAGTCAGCTTCTGAGGTCAGTGTCACACAGCCAGAGATATCTGTTTGAGTCTGGATTAGGAAGTACCTTGATCAAATTGTCCCAGTCTCAAGTGGGCTTTTAACTGTGAACTGACGTCAGAAGGCCATGCCCCACTGCCTCTGATACCAGGCTTAAGCAGGGGATCCCGTTCTATGTAAGAAACCCGAACATAAGCTAAAGAGCAAAGCAATCAGCGGTGTTCCTTCGTGATTTCTGCTTCAAGCCCCTTCCTTGTGCTTCAGTCCTGACTTCCCTCCGTGATAGATTGTGATCTGTAAATATCAGATCAAATAAAGTTGTGTTTGCTAACAGAAAGCATGCTGGGACAGCCATGGTGCCAGCTTAGGGAGTATAAGTATTTATATTTCACAAAGAACAGTATAAGTGGCATTTCATTCTCCAAATGCTAAAGCAAATTCTGAACAGTTGCAGTGTCTTCGATTAACTACTTGCAGAATAGATCATATCAACTCTTCTGCAAACACGGTTATAAACTCTGGATGAAGGAGTAAAGTATTTGGACAGATGCAAGAGTAACCAGAATCAGGAAACTGAGAGTGAAAGCAATGTGAGAGTAGGGGTAGGAGAAGAGCCTCGGGGTTCTTCCCTTTCCCATGAGCACCTCGCTTGCCTCTAGAGTTCCCATGTCATGGGGTTAAAGGTCACATCATGGACAACATGGGGCGTGCTTTCAGAAGACATATTTAAAGGTTTTGGAGCTGCAAACCTTTAAGGGAAGACTCTCAGAAAGTAAAAACACACGGGGAGGCCAGCTGGACTTGAGGACATTAGACTCACAAAAAGTGAGAGAAAAGACCCCTGAAGAAAAATACCTGACAAAAGGGAAAACCCCAAAGTTAGTTATCAATTTTTCCCATCATGGTTAATTCTTAGCTTGAAGGTTTTCATGATGATGTCATTTGGAAGAACCAGAGATCTGAAGATAGATCTCTGAGGAACGCCCTGTCACATGGAGCTGCCGTTTGGACCCTTGATCAGTCAGTCATAAGAACTGGTCACTTACTCCTGGGTTTCCATTAGTATTGAAGAAAAATAAGACTTGGGAGTGGGAGATACAGCAACATGTTCCAGGTCTAAGGTATATGTATTGTGAGTACAGACCAAACACTCATAGTATACGCGCACACACACACACACACACACACACACACACACCTTCAGATAAACAGCATGAAAGCCTACTTACAAAATGCAAGTAGTTTATTGGCTACTTAACTTTTTTTTAGAAAAAACAGCTCATTATATTTTAGAGAAGAGGGATTTAGAGTGCTTACACTATAACATTAGCTATGCTCAGTACACAGGAAAATCATTTTAAAATGATACATGGAAATACAAGTAAGAATATGAAACACATAGTCAAAAGGTACAGAAGCTAATGTTAACAGACTTAATCATGAACCAGATTTTGGAATTTACACAAGACCTTAAAATAGTTTTGAGGAGTTAGAGTCAGTACAAAGAGTGTGTAAGAGGTCAAGATAGAGTCATTAGTGAATATGGAAAAGCCAGTACGTATGAAAGCTGCAAAGCTTAGAAACCAATAAAAGATGTAAAAACTACAACAGCAGACATGAAAGATTCTGTGAAGGAATCAATAGCAGGTAGAGAGCAAAGGAGGAAACTGTGGGTAGGTGGTGAGGGTACCCAACTGAGGGAGGAGACTGAGTGAGGACAGGGAGGAAGGTCTGAGGACAGGCGGTGAGGATGACCAACTGCTGTCAGGGCGAGAAAGAAGCCATCTACAACCTAACTCAGTCTACAGCCACCCAAGCTTTGTCCTTGGGCATTCGCAAGAGCTCACAGACACGAGCCAGGGAAAGAAAAAGGTCAGAAGGCAAGATATGAATAAGAATTTCTTAAAACACTCAAAATTCAACCCCAAACTAGCAGGTCCTCAAAACCTCTAAAAGGGTGGACAAATGGTCGGGATGATGTGCACTAAGATATGTTGTGGTGGCTCATGTCTTGTCAACTCTGAGTCAACATGAGTTTGAAGTCAGCCTGGGGTGCAGAGTGAGACGGTGTCCCAGAAAAATGGGTAAAGTTCATAACAGCATAATATAATTACATTGTTTAAACACAAACAAACAGACAAAACCATTCACACCTGCAACTCTGGGGTCATAGGTGTGTTCTTCTGCTCCGAGTTTCCAGGGTGTGTTTTATACACCTGAGCTGTTTGTAGAGCCAGCACTAGGATACTTATTTTACATCAAGTAATTACAGTGCAATGTCATAACCTATATATAATGCAATCTAAAACCAAAAAAAAAAAAAAAAAAAAAACCACAAACCTTCAGAGTTAAAGATCCTAATAGCACATTATTCATAATTGTTACAACAGATAAGAATACAAAATATCTATATGATAATGAAGACATGATTGTTAACAAACTTGAGCTAGTTGCCATTTCTAGGCTTCTAGATAGAAGAATGGAATTTTTATATGGTATCCAAATACATAAAGAATCTTCACCAATGTGAGCGCTTTGCTGTGCATAAAACAAATTGCTTAAAATTTGAGAGGATATAACTCATAGAGTATATACCAAGAGTTCTGTCATAAATCAGTAAGATTGCAATGCTTTCAAAATCCCCAACCATCTGAAAATGAAGCAAAAAACTGTCACAGGAATTCGCAAATCCACTTGAAACAGCGAGTCATTAGAAATGTCTTCTGAGATACATGATAATGAAGATGTAACACATCAAGACTCTCAAAAGGAGAATCATTTTAAAATTCTCATATGCTTGGAAACAGAATACAAATACTACTTCTAACGATGTCTCTTAGCTTGATTTAAAGAAAGGGACAGATGAGAATGCAGAGATAAGAAGAGAGCAGACAGAGCCATAGATGATGAATCAGAAACACGTAACAGAGAAGCACCAATGACAGAGCTTGCTGCAGCAGTAAAGAAAAGGGGAAGTACAAAAAGCTTATAAGAACAAAAAATAAAAAATACACATTCCCTATCTCCTCAAACTGCCAAGGAACAAAGAAATAAGTAGAACTATACAATGCTCAAGTGTATGCTTTACTAGAATGAACAAGCTCTTTGGAATACACTACTCACAACTAATATTAATTGGGATATGAATGACCCAAGTTCAAAACAACTTGTCCATAGGAGCCGAGTGCTTATGGAACACACGGAATGCCCGGCCTCGTCCACTGGCCTCAGAACTTATCAGAAAATAAATGGGCACCGGAGCATCTGGCAGAGGTGAGTACTTACCACTGTGAGGTTAACTGGCTGGTCCTCAGTATCTAATGCGACTTTTCTTATTTGTGATGAAATTATTGAAAATAAGAACTCTGGAGTTAAATATAGCAAAGCCACACAGCACTGCAATGAGGAAGATAGAAAGACAGAAAGGTGCCTGTTTTACACCATAAACATCCCCTCGCCTTGTAGACAGGGTCAGATGACACCCTTATGCAAAAATGCAGAAAAATTTGAAATAAGGGTTAGAAATCTGCTCCCAGCATTTTACTGGCAAATCTTATCCTCGTAATAACACGGGGAAAGCAAATGCTCAACCTAAAACATATTTTATATAATTTTCAACGAGATTTTTTCCTTAGAGCAATTATCTCCACTTAGTTAAATCATGTAAGGAGATTGTTCCACCACGGGATTTTTCAAAATCTACAGTAAAATGCACTTGGATAGCCCAGTAAATATGGAAATGACTTATTTACTCTCTTTAAAACAAACAAACCAACCAATGAACCGAAGGAAAAGCCAAAAAAAAAAAAAACCCTGTCTGTGTGGGAAGAGAGACAGGGAGGGTCACAAAAGGGGGAGGGGAATGGAGAACAGGAGAAGGAGAGGGAGGGAGAAGGGAAGGGAAGGAGAGGATGTATGCTGACATCTAATGTCTTCTTCCATCACTCTCTGCCTTATTTTTTGAGACAGGGTGTCACGGTGAGACTGGAGCTCATGGATTCAGCAAGTTGGGTGAACAGTGGGCCGCAGGTATCGGTTCTCACCTGCCTCTGTTTCCCCAGCACATGCACCATCATGCTCAGCTCTGTAATGTGGGTGCTGAGAACTGAACCCATATCTTCACACTTGCATAGCAAGCATTCTACTGACTTCCTGCCCACGCTTCTTCTTTGACCCGACTATGAACGCATCACACATCTAGAGGTTTCAACAACTTCAGGAATAGCAAGCCAGGGGTCAGGAGGCAGCTGAATTATTTTTCTGAGACTATGGGGTTGACTGTTGGTTTGCAGTGTTTCTCTCAGAATGGAGGAGGTACCAAATAAAAACCTCCTTTAAGCTGCCTCCCACCCCATCTCTTCCCAGCTGCGATGAAGGAGCAAATATGCCATTGTTTCTGGGACCCTCATTCCTCCTCTCTCCTATCCAGGGTATCTTCTGACTCACATAGGTTCCAAGTGATGGTTTAGGCTGCCACAAAGAGAAATTCATTCTGTTTCCATGAGAAGGCAACATTCAAATGCCCAGCACCCAGCCTCATAGGGTGCCTGAAAACTTCCAGGTTGTCTGTTTAAGTGAAAAAACCATAGACTCTGAAGGACAGCCAAATGCATCTCAAACTACAGACAGGAACCAAAATTTACAGTGCAGGTTCCTCGTAGTGCGTGCACAGACCGCCCCACACTGCTGCCCATCCTACCCCACCCCTTGTTAGTGTCCCAGCAAGCCCATCACAAGAGCTCATTTGCATAACCACTCCTTTCAGCCCTGTGTGGTGATGATATCAGATCGAATAAACGTTTCTCTCCCCCACAATATCTCCTGTTTCTTGCGTTCCAGAATCTTCATTTTAAGATTTAATTCAGCAATTTTATTTGGCATTCATATAGGCCATTGGTTCCATGCAGCTGTCTGCCTTCCCCCTGCTGGGTAGAAACCTGAGCTCATTACTGCCTGAGAGGCACACACAGGCACACAGAGGTGTTGGGATGCCGCCTCCCTGAACTCAAGCAGAGAACTTTCTGCTCCTCACGCACCTCAGCATCACAATAACGGGCAGCCAGCTTTGCTGCTTCATTTCAAACTGTTTCTCCCGCTGACCTGATTTCTGGGCTGCTTGAGAAACCTCCAGTTCTTAGCTCATGAGAGGTGACTGATGTGTCTGGCTCTGGTGGTTCAGCGCCACCATAAACACCTGGTGTAGTAAACCGCCCCCACAGCCTCCTGGGTTTGACTGTTTTCCCCTCAGCTGCTGGAGCTGTTTGGAGAAGTTGTGGCAGCTATGGCCTAGCTGGGGGAGGTGAGAATCTGCTGGACACAGACCTTGAAGTTGGCTTCATTTATTTTCCTGCGTTTGCTTCCTTGTCTTCAGAGAGCTGCGAGCTGAGTTTGAGCAAGCTGGCTCGCAAACCTGCTGCCAAACCAGAGGCTGTTCTCTCTGCCCTGCTGCCCCTCAGGATATACTCTTTTCTCAGACTCTGAGCCAGAATAAACACTTGACCCTCTACGGTGTGTTGTTTTTGCTGGTAGTTGGTTACAGCATTGTGAAAAGTCAACTCTAAACATTAACTCTCAAGCAAATTCCTCTAGGTCTTTAGGGTCAGGTTAACAAACCATACATTCCAAAATAGCAACACCTCCTCTTTGATTCATTTCACTGAGTATGATGTCCTCTTGGGATCTAGTTAACCCCTCAAAAGTCTTGCTGGGAGGAGTGTGTGCTGGATCCCAGCAGTTTTACAGTCCTGTGACATTACACATCTGTGGAATGGAACAGCTTGCAATGTACCCAGAGAATCTGCTCAGGTGTTTATATACCAATTTATTACTAGCTGCGAAAACTTATTTAATCTTTCACTAATAATTTGCTGTGGGCATTCCTTATTGAGGGAGAAAGGAACAAACACATCTCAGAACCGCAATGTATATGACCATAGCTCTGGGACTCAAGGCTTTTAATAAATAGGAGATCCAGTAATTTTCTTACTCAAACTATGACCCTCATGCAATTACAGGTGGAAGGTGTCCAGCTTGTTTCACTCCTCTGATAGCTACCCATCTGTCCATGCGGGTAGACTGAGTCATGGCAACAGATGTAGTCAAGGAGGATCCAGGGCAGGAGATAATCTATGTGGCTTGAGGCTCTGGAAAATATAGCCTGGGACATGGTTGGTTCTGGGGTAACAAACTAACTCTAGCACCCAGCCAGCCTTCTACAAATAGAGGACAGGAATGGGTTCGGAGGCTCTAATTACAGGAGGCCTCCTTAATAAAAGTATTTCTCACCTAAGTGTGGAGGCACATGCCTTTAATCCCAGCACTCAGGAGGCAGGAGGTCCATCTGGGTCCCACAACAACCTGGTCTACACAGTAAGACCAAGTTTCAAAATAAAAATCACATTTAATTATGTGAATATGAAGGTATCTCTCTCTCTCTCTCTCTCTCTCTCTCTCTCTCTCTCTCTGTGTGTGTGTGTGTGTGTGTGTGTGTGTGTGTGTGTGTTGTGTGTGTGTGTGTGTGTGAGAGTTGTAAGCTCTTACTAGCTGGCTGATGTCAACCTCAAACACCACAACAGGAGGAGTATAACTCTCCAGGATAAATGATACTCAACGGACAACCTGAGTCCATGCAGCAGCCAGAGAGAGGTAGAGGCAGAAGTTTGGTGGCTGGGCTCTACCTAACCAATAGCTACTGGACACCATTATCTCTACCAGGAAGGACTGTTCTCTTAGGAGAGAGTCTCTGCTTCAGCTGACTCTGCCAGACCAACAGCATCCTACCGTAGGGAAGGACACAAGCTTGTTAGCTCTAATTCCTGTTCTGCAGAGACACCATGGACATGTGCACACGCAGAATTTACATTCATATCAAGTGTGTCTTCTGTATAGAGGTAGGAGACCTTTCCCCAGCTGGCATTGGAAGGAACAAGCCATTTCTTGCTGCCAAAACAAATTATAATGAAGTCTGTTCTGCCTCCTCTCCCTCAAGTCGTGGGCCTGTTTCTCGGGCAAATGGTAATTGAACACATCTGTGGATAGGCACTGTCTGTCTGCAGTGTTTATGTTTTTTACTTCTGTGAAGTCCTGTAACTTATGGTAGTGACCACATCCATGCCAATCTTCCCTGCAGTTGGCATAGATGCCCCTCTGTCAAGGTTCCATCATTTTGCTGCACATGAGCACCAGTACCCAAATTTCGAGGAGGAAAGGAGACCACTTGTAACAGACGTGTAAGTCACACTGGCCTCAGCATGGTAGGAAGTCACGTGTGGTGACTTTTACTCCCTCTACTAAACCTGCCACCCTCTTGACTTCAGCTTCATGCTGAAATCACGGCCTATAGAATGTTTTCACCATGGCTGTGCCCACAATATTTGTGGGAGCTACGGTGCAGGCCTGGGGCTGCCTCTGCTATACAGCTGCTCTCTTTGTTAAACTTTAGGAGGCAGTGTGAGTTAAAACCATCCCTGGAAGGTTGTGCATCGAACCAGGAAGGAATGAATAACTTCCATCGGACACCCCTATATTTTATGTCAAGATTCTGCCACATCATCGGGACAAAAATCCATTTAATGAACACTATGCTCAGACGCTGGGTGAGGCCCCTCGATAGGTTCTGTTTGATACATGACAACACAGCTATGGCCGAGAACGTGACCAGTGCTCGGAGCTCCGGGACAAGATGCCACACCTTGTGTGGTGGAGTTCATTACAAGATAACAGTGAAGCGGCTTCAGCCAGCCTCGAATTGTAATTTCATTTGCTCCCCATACAGTGGCTCTCGATTTCATCTCTGTTCCTCTGTCTACACCCAGGTCTGTCTTCCCTGATTCCTGAAGACGTCCCTGCTAAGCACAACCCAGGAAGGACAAGTCCTGGGGTGACCTGACACCCACACTTGCATCTGCAGGAACCTCAGTCCTGTCTCCACTTTGCCTCCATTAGCTGAAAATTCCCCCTTGTCCTTTTTAATTTTTAATTACCATCGTCTGTTCACCTTTGTTTTACCCATGACATCTTCAATTTAAACAGTATCAGAGAGGTTGATGGGAACAGTTTTCTTTTCAGCGTAAGTGACTGCAGCTCGTTTAGCTGTTAATTATGCAGTGAGGTTTGCATGGCTGGGGCCCGGCGATTTGAATATGCTGCGGATGTCAGGCCTGAGTCTGGGTGGCTGAGCTTGTAAAAGGATTATGATGATGTATATATGGTTCGTGGCTAAGTGGGCTAATGAAAGCACCTCATTTAATCAAACACAATTAATTAAATTAACTTATGATATTAACCCATCTTTCCATGCATGTATAATTTATATTAATTGATTTGCTGCATTCACGTTGACCAATCGGCTGGGCTGCTGACAGCCCAAGGACTGAGGTGGTGTCATTAGCATTACTTTGATGCAAACCATAATTGATGGGTCAGTGTGTTTTAGAGATGTAGCAAAAGCCTTGCTAATTGTCATAAGAAGTTGAAATTGATTGTGTCTGCATTAGTACATAAATTTAAATTGATTAATGTTTTGTTCTAAAATTAATGTCCATTCCTGATGGGTGATACAATGCTTTATTTATTGGATTCATTAATGCAGTCTAAGGAAAAAATGGTGTTGAAGTTAGGTAACGGAGGAGAGATCGTTAAGGTTGAGTTCGACGGGCCTGTCCGGGGGACAGCAGCACCACTGGGTTCTTTCCTTTCCCTGCAGCTTACTGTAAGCCCCGCTCTTTAGAAATGTTTGAGTAGGAGAGACCATCCAGGTCGAGCATTTAATTAAAGCTCCTTTATAGACAATTACCAGGGCAAGCTTCTGGCAGGTGGCAGGCCATGTTGGGTGCAGGGCCCAGGGGAGAGCAGGAAATACTTTTCCCAGCTGGCTTGGGCATCCTCACTACGGCATACAAGAACAGAAACCAGCTCTCAAGCTTGATGAAACTGTAATTTATATTTTACAACCAATTGACAAGGGGTCATGAAAATCTGAAACCACACGCGCTTTACTAAAGCACAGAATGTAAGCCTGGGCTGGGTTTTTATAGATGTTCTTCTTAGGCACAGATTTTTTGATCCTGAAATTCTCTGGTTGGCGTGATTTGGGACCCCTGTAATGTTTGCACTAGAAACCAAACAAAAGAAAAAGCAGGCTTTTGATCTGATGGGCTTTCTTCACTTCTCTTGTGATGTCTCAGGAATAGCTGACAGAGGCACTGGTGCTAATATTAGAATTACTAATTAATATTAGTGTGCTATTAGAATTACTAATTAATATTAGTTTGTATCCAGGTGACGTGAAGACTCCAGTGCATAGAGAACAAGAGGACAGTAAGATACTGAAAAAAAAATCAGTTTAATTCATTTATAATTCCCCCTTCCCTATCAAGGGAAGCTTAACATCTGGTTCTTATAAACTGATTTAAATAGAAAATGTGTAATGAATCCTTTTACCAAATGGCTCCTTTTTATTGATGGAATAGAGCAGTGGTGGCTTCATGTTTACTACAGTGCATTTGTGCTCTGAGCAACGGGTATCTCTGTTTTCATGAGGCAACGTTTTGGACTTCCCACGCCGGGGAGAAGACTGGCTACCCCTCTTTGCTGCCGTCTGCAACTGTCCCTAGTGTTATTAACAGACTGCTCCCGAGCAGGAAGCCGTGGAATTATATTCAAATATCACTCCATGCGGTGGCACTATGGAGTAACAGACAATAATCGGTTCTTCAGAACAACTTCCCTGGCTTCAACTTTTGCAACTGTGTTAATGGGCGTGGCGAATTTGCTCCTATTGTCAGATCTTTAAGGACAGCAATTCAAAACTCAGTCATATTACCCCAGAGAGCCCGAGGAGCGTCTTCACAGTTGCAACTGCGTGTGCTGCGCGAGGAAAATGAAATCCTTATGACGTGTTTAAATTGTGTTTAGTGCTCTTGCTTTATATGTCTTAGATTTATACATGCATGCTAAACACACAAAATAAGCACATTCGAATATGCGTGAGCTTACGGAGTAGCAGAAAATGAGCTATCTGGGCAGGGGCTTCTCTGTATTTTGATTTTTCTCTTCAAAATCAAACCCGGAAGAGCCCACTGCTCATATGATTACAGATCTTACTCTTGGACTTTCTTTAAGACCCACTATTCACAGAGGGAGTTTTTCCTTAGTGCTGGATTATGGTTTAGTAGTAGTTCATGCAACTGAAATTGCCTAGCAGGCTGGGAGGCAGTGGAGACGCTGCTGCTCTCACAGAGCAAACAGAAGCACCATGGTACTTTACAGCACAAAGTTTGGAGGGTCATCCCTAAACTAATCAGAAACCTGCGATCTTTTTTTTTTTTTTTTTTAACTGTCACTGTAAGACATCAGGAAAAGCTGGCTGCAAACATCTCTCCCCACTGGCAAGGGAAACATTCCAATAAGCATCTCTCAAACCCTGGTCTCAAATGTAAATATTTGGCTGGCATTTCTTAAGGTTGGGAAGGTAACAAAGATCATGATTTAAAATAATATCTCCACTGAGCTGTTCTGCGAATGGGTCACAGATGCTCGGAGAGAGAAAATTAGCATTCTTTTGTTAAAAGGAAAGGCGCAGCTCCCTGGCAGTTGAGAGAACTGTTCTCTTAATCAGGTGGTGGTTTATACTCTGACTTAGGCACTCGGCCACTGGAGGGTAGCCTGGGAAGCAAAAGGAAACTGCAGGAACAGGCAATTTCTCAGCTGCCTCCTCAAGGGATCCTGCCTGTCTTGTAGCTAGTGCACTGCGCTGGTTTCCAGTTCAGGACCAGTCTAGGAATGGGATCTGGTGCTTAGGGGTAATTGCATCTCAGAATCATGCTCAGTTCAGATTCTCTATGATCTTCCCCTGGCTGTCTGTGCCTCATACCCAGGTAGAAGAAGTCTGCCAGCAGTAGGTGTCACTGCAGTCAGTCAGAACTATTCTGGAGCACAGTTTAAGAGAGGAGAGGGATGGTCGTGGTCCAGAAGGAAGAAAGGTTGCAGAAACCCCCGCACAGGAGGATGGGAGTGTCTTTGTGGTATGTTGTCTTGAGGAGTGAGTTATTATAGTTTTCATGATTGAATGGGGATAAAATCAACCCTGAAATCCCTCCCGTGTTTTTTAGAGTATGCTGTGATCGCTGCATCCCGTCCAGGCCCAGGAAGCTGACGGGCAAGCTGCTTTGCAGGGGCAGCTGTATCTGGTGTCTCTTTTTGCTTTCTGACATCATCCAGTGTGTGCTGTCAAACAAGTCCACGGCTTATGAGAAATGCTCTGGCATCTACAACACACAGAACAAGCAGAGGCTCTTGCTTAGGATTCTTCAGTGCACCTCAAGGACTGATTTTCTGTACTGGCATGAGAACTCCCCCCAAAGGGAGAGACGAGCTCTTTTAATTAATTCACCCCTTCTTTTAAAGGCCATCTTAGGGATGTTCGTGAGAATCTTCTGAATTCTGCATACACAGTTAATGCTACAGAAGATCAAAATGATTATCCATGTCAATTTCATCATGGGCATATATGGTTTCTGCAGAATTCTGAAAGAATATAGTTATCTTCCATGTTAGGCACCCAGGTATGGACAGTTGTTAGACATCCTAACCCAGGCAGAAAGATGTTTCATATAAGCATACACATCGCCCATAGACTCCCAGCCACACTGTAGCTTACACTTCTCAGTGTTCTAAGGATGAAGATGCCGCAGTGTTACAATCTTTCCCTCTTGATTCACCCAGCTTCAGTTTGCTCTTAAGGTTGCCAACAAGGCCGGACCATAAAGCAAGCCATGTGGGCTGTGTGTGCAGAGGTAGGCAGGCCTTAGAGATTTGTGCTGCTTACAGCGAAATATTAAGAGCACATCTATTGTGCCCTCAGGCACTGAGGTGACACTTTGATCCTCAGCCCCTTCCCTCCAGTGTAGGAAAACTCTGAACTCTGCCATGTTCTTCCCTCTCAAAAACAATGGGGAAATCCTGACCCCCGACTGACCCTTGGAACCGCTAAAATGTGATTTTATGACACTCCTTTGGGGGAGAAGACAATTCGCTGTCAGAAGAAGCTGCTGGACTCCAGGCAAACACTGAGCGGGGAGAAGAGCTGCTACTGCTGGGCATTTACAGGTTTGGGCCAGAATTCCCTGTTAACGCTCCTTAGCACAAGAGGAACATTCATCAAAGCACACACTTACATCTCAGATATAGTGAATAAACCAATAAATAAGGAATATCCTAGAATTTAAAAAATAGACACAAATATATAAGCATACCCCATGAGGACAAACAATTGTGTATTTTAATAAATCCTCTGTTTTGTGTAAATTAATATTTCATTGATCTTCAGATCTTGACCTTTGTGGACTTAAAAAAAATTTTTGTTTTTAGAAACTGTTTTGCTTTACAGACTGAGGATATAAAAATTCCATACTTAATTTATAATACTTCCTAAAGTGAATCAAAACCTGAATTGTGAATTTTGCACTCCTGCAGAGGACAAAAGCTCTGGGCTGGGATTTCTCCTGTGTATATTTTATTGTCTCCAAAGCTTCGCTAGGGTGTGCTCCCCAATCAGGAGGACCTGGTACTAATCTCTACAGCTGCCGAGTGGAAGATCCGTCTGCGTTCCTCGGCCATGATCGGAGGAGAGCTGAGTGCAGGGATTACACTGTGCAGTGACCACTCGTGATTAGTCCATGTGGCTTAAACAGATCATTTAAAATGTTTGCTTTGCTCTTTCCTTTTCATTGAGAACTCTGGAGTTTTGATTTTAAGAGTTTCTGGGATTCCTGGAAATCAGTGTGATTTTTCTTGTGGCAAAGTCACCTAACCTTATGCATGGGGTTGTGAACAAAGTGTCCACAGATGCGGCATGGGTTGTTAGTGCCTCAGTCTCTAAACTGAGACCACACAGTGGCCAGCGCCGGTTCTTTTCTGCTTTCCTGCTTCCTTGTAATTTTATGCAGATGTGACCAAAGCTGAATCCATTCTTACTGCACCCAAAAGACTTCTCTGTAGAAAATGTGTGTGTGTGTGTGTGTGTGTGTGTGTGTGTGTGTGTGTGTGTGTTTGTATGCTAAAAATAATTTTGGTTTAAAAAATAGAGAGCACTCATAAAGCCTGAAACTTTAAAAGAACTCACTCAAATAGTCACCTACGTAAGCAAACCTTAGTTTAGAAATTATCTTTCTGCCTTTTCCTCATGCCTCCTAAAGTACAAGCTAAAGTTTGTTGGCACAAAGGTATACGGTGCATCGTTTTAAAAGTTATAATCCGACACTGGCTCTTTCGATACCATGCATGCTCTTCATTTTGATTAGCGGTTTTCTATTTGACACTGTAACGGTGTGTAAGTAATAGTTTATGATTGGATACATGCTGTGCTCACAGCCTCAAAGGCACAGTGAGGCGGGACAGCAAGAACAGCATCCAGCCGAGACGGCTCTGCCTAGGTGTGGATTTTGGAGAGACTCTGAGTTTTATTATTCAGCTTTGTCCAAAAGAGTTACTAAGGGCAATCCTAGTCTGCCCTTACGTGTGGATTTTTGAAGAAATACCAGTGTTTT
>NC_137977.1:65588777-65616277 GCF_963924665.1 Micromys minutus | reverse complement strand
TTCACAGTTCACCACTATAGGAGTGCACAGGGACACACCCATTAGGTGTGTCTTAAGTTTCTACCTTAAGAATTGAATGGGTGTTCCTGTGGATTACGTCATTTCCATGAGAGTCACTAAATGCAATGTCTCTAAAGAGGGGACAGGAGTTTGTTAGAGTCCATATTGGGTCAGTAGGGAGTGTGGCTGCAGGATCGTGGACCAAGATTTCTTAAAACATTCAACCACAAACTTTGGGTCCGTCCATGCTGGGACAATTGGAGCCTTTTGGTGACAAAGGCAGCTTATAACTCCCTTCCCTACACAGCACTTCCCTCTAGATAAGAACAGCATTACATGATTATAGTAATTCCGGAAGTTGAGGCAGGATGATGCAACTCCAAGGCCTGGATCCCAGACCTGCCTGGGCAGAAACCTTGTCTCAGATCTGGAGGCCCAAACCCTGACACCGAGGAGGGGAAGGGAGACACCAAGTGAAAATGCTATTATGTGTTGAGAAGTGTGGCTTCTTCCCTCCAGTGTACAGGACAGCTAAACCCTTTCTGCTGGACCCTAGTACAATATGGATTAAGTTCCTCTGACCAAGCAACGGAAAACCCAAAGTAAACCAGCTTCTGGTTACAGACGACCTGCAACAGCTGCAGGAGTGTCTCTTAAAGAAAGGAGATTGGTACAAGGGATTTAAGTGGAAAACAAAACCAGAAACAGAATCTGAATGTTTACATGGGTAGAAATTGGACCACCCCTGAGTCAGAATCCCTCTGTGGGTATCTGGCATCCTAGAGGACTGTCTGCCCACAGGGACCTTTCCTCCACTGGGTAGGGTCATCTCTCCATTATGTATGACTCCCCCCCGAGGCAGCAACCTGGGTGAGGACCCCCTTGTTGTCTTGGCAGATGCTTGTCCCGGACTCTGGGCTTTGGCTCACACTCTTGAGAGTAGCTTCCAAGCTTCTCTCTTGTTTATTTACAAAGAATTTTGCTCAGACTGCAGGCAAGACTTCCCGTGTGCTCAGTTAATATTTTCTTCTGTGAGGAGTGAGGACCATGTTGAGGTAGAAGAGGTGACGTCGCCTGGTCACCTTCTAGCCTACCACAGTTTACCAGACCAGAGCTCTGCAGTCTTTCCCTGCAGTGACTCCTGGTACAAGCCTGAATGTCAAAGTGTGTATGAAGACAAGTGTCCAGGGAGGAATCTGGGGGCTTCTGAGCATAAGCTTTTAGATTTAGTCACTATACAGGACCCCAGAGTAAGTGTCCATTATCCCCCAGATTCCCACTTTGGGGAGTAAAATCTATGTAACTGCCTTTGGGGTGACCTTACCCTGCCTTTCCTACTGGTCCTGTTCTGTCACCAGATTGACAATTGTTAGCTGAAGGTGAGACAGTCACCTTTAGGAACAAACTCCTACATTAGCATGTTTTTAAAATGTTCTTTCCTTTTCTTTACTTAAGGAGAATGTTGAAGGTTGCGCATGCCCGGAGCATTTCTTTCCATCATCTAACCTGCCAAATGGACTCCAATCCTGAGCGAGGCACACACTGAAATGAAATCTCTAAATGTGTTCATTATTCTTCCTTCTTGAGCCGTGACTGGACACTGAGTATGGCAGGGCAGTCCCTGTACGGACATGTGTAGGTCCCTGATACAGAATTCCCAGGGCACTGACTCCAGTGTCTTTCTTGGCCATGCTGACCCAGCATTTGCACTCATGGTTCTGTTAGCTTGTGTCTTCATTTTGATTGTGTCTCTGGGGAATATTAGAGCAGGTGAAGAATGAGAGAGGGGATCTGCCTAAGGGACGAATATGAAGATGACCGTCATCAAGTAACAAGGATACTGGCAGGCACAGAGGATAGTTTAGTGGTCTAGAAACCCATTTCATCATGGGTGATTCAAACACATATCCTTCCTCACCTGCACATAGGATGCATGCACCTCCTCTTTCTCCTGCACATACTATTCTCTCTCTCTCTCTCTCTCTCTCTCTCTCTCTCTCTCTCTCTCTCTCTCTCTCTCTCTCTCCCACCATTCACCTGAACATACTATGCACACACACACACACATTTCTTTTTCAGCTGCACATACTATTCACACATGTACCCTTCTCCTTCTTCTGCACACACTGTGCACACATGTACCCTCTACAAACTGTGCAATCTAAGAACCTTTTCAAACCCCTACATGCACTAGGCTCCAAACAACTCCAGTCTCCAAGGAATGACTCCCCACCAACATAATGGTCACATTTTGACAGTTTCTATGCTAGTACGTTCCCAGCATATCTGGGTTTGAAGAGGGGCCAATCCAGTTTAAACTAGTTTGTGACATGTGCAATAAGGCTGAGTTCACTAGTAAACTTTTAGGAAAATTCTTTTATTTACCATCTTAGGGGTATGCATAACAGGGTGTACATATGATTAAAGCCAGATGCATTATGGAAAAGGATGTGAATGTTAGAAAATGAGTATATATGAGTTAACCTAACACTCAAACTAGGGAGCTACCCCCACACTCTGCCTTTTAGAAAACAGTCACTCCCTGCCTTACAGCCATGAAAAAGACAACCAGGCCCTTGATTATCCTCACCCACGGGGTCTACTCTCAATCTTGACACTGTCTCTCTTCAGTGTGTCTGACCTGTTTTGCTCCCAGATGAATCTTGCTTCTTTTGAAAAGCAATGTGATCCCTTATTTCTAGTTCTTGGTATGAGAGGCCAGGAGCCCGGAAGCACCTGATCTGGCCCCACCCTCTGGTAACAGGTGTTCAGGCAGAAGTCAGTAATAAGGAAAAAGCAAGACTGTATGCATGAGCAAGTTACAAATCACATTTTGGAAGATAATGTTGTGTTTTCTTGTTTGTTTTTGGGTTTTGGGTTTGTTGTTTGTTTTTGGTTGGGTTTTTATTTTGTTTTGTTTTTGTTGTTTTTTGGTCCACCTCCAGTTCAAAGATTTTGTATTTATAGTGTGACTTCTCTCTTCTTGTCTTGTCCCTGGTAAAGCGGGAGCTAAGGATTAAGCCTTCCTTTTGTGAAAGGCAGCCCTTTCAGGGATGAGTCCTCCAAGGCTCTGCAGCCAGCAGACCTTGTCCTCATTGCCCAGAGCAGAACCCACCCCCCAGTATCTTCCTGGAAGGGCTCCAGCACCTCCCAGCAATTCTCCTTCTGATTGCAGCAGGAGGTTTGTGGACTTCTGGTCCCTTCATTTCTCGCTCTGTGGACAGCTGACCATTTCTTTGATGGGTAATTATAAAGAGTTGCACTTCATCGTTCCTCAGCCTTTGTAAGGCAAATCACAGCCTGGGTCTTTCTGTTGTTTTATTCAGTGGTAGGTTGTTCATTTGCCTGGTCACTTGTTCTGCTTTGCCTTTTGATAAATATTCATGGCATATCTTTGGGCAAAGCACTGTGAGGAAGAAGTGGGTTCATTCCTGCCCTCATAGGTTTGTGTTGCCTGGATTTAAATGGAGGAGTGACCAGCTGTGGCTGATAAATTAATTCATGGTGAGCTGTTAATTACTGACAAGTACTTAATGTGTCACCCTCTTGGATTTCCTCACTTTAATAAGGGACAATTCCTTAACTCAGAAGATGTAGTCTCTTTGGAATGATAAAAGCAAGGTGTGTGTGTGTGTGTGTGTGTGTGTGTGTGTGTGTGTATGTTAAGAGAGTTTATAAATGGTCCAAAATGCTGTTCTAATTGTGTTTAGAGGTCAGAAGTCAATGTCACTTGTCCCCTGTTGTCATCATCTTATTCTTTGAAACAGGGTCCCCCTCACTAAGCCTGGGGTTCACCAGTGAGATCTGGGGACCCTGTCTCATCTTCCCCAGAATCTGGGTTGCAGAGGTGACTTGTTGCACCAGGCTTTTACACACGTGCTGGAGATTTGGATTATTGCCCTAGGCCATGTCCCCAGTGTGCTTCTCTTATTTTCATAATGTGCTGCACAGAGTCAGCTGGAAAGAGACCAAAGCCCTTAGGTTTGGTGACTGAAAAGTAGAACCTGTCATTCTGGGGGAAGTTTTAAATATATAATTAAAAGTTATCCTAGGGGCTAGAAAGATGGCTCAGAAAAGTGCTTGCTGCCAAAACTTGAGGACTTGAGTTGGCATCCCTAGCACCCATCTTAAAACAATACCAAAGTAGGAACAGCACCTCTTTCCTGTAAGCCAAGATCCGAGACAGGAGGGTTGCTGGGACTCTCTAGCCAGCTAGTCTGGGTGAGCTCTAGGTTCAGGAAAGACCATCTCAGAATATAAGGTGTGTGGTAATTGAACAAGACCTTAGATGCTGACCTCTTCCCCAGGACAAAACACACAGGCACGAGCTCAGGTTTAGGTGCAGACAAACTCACTTTACACAGATATAAAGCATTAGAGACATTACAACCTTTGCTGCAAAACGTCAGTATATTTAAAAGAAGTGTCTTTTCAGCAGAGACTATGCTTTCTCCTCACTGTTTCCTGTTCCTTCACGAACATTTGCCTGAAGTAGAGGAAATCCTTGCTGCACAGGGACATTTAACGTGGGGAGACTGTGTGGGTTTATCTTCATCTTGTCACTGGTTTGCTTCTAAAGCACACCCTCTCTCTTGTCTGCTTCATACAGCTCTGCTCCTCCAGATCTAAGTTTCTGTCTCTTACATGTGAAGGGTGATTTTTTTTTTAACAGTGAAGATTCAGAAATAGCCACAGAGTGATTCCATGAAATGACTATAAAACTTGACAAGGTATTTGTGGTGACGTTGTTTAATCAAGAGTTCTAGAGACATACTTCTGAGTCAATTCGTAGGGGTCAGCCTTTATATTCTGAAGAGCTGGAGAAAGCATGATAGATCTTACTTCAGCCATGGAGCAACTCACGTGGCATTCTGGTGTGTGCGCCCATGAATGTGGCCCCGGACATGTGGATATGACCTCAAGAGAGTCAACAGCAGTGATGTGAAAGTGCACATAAAGGGGTGCTGAGTGACCCCAGCAGGTTAGAGCAAAGCTGAGGTGTGGCCAAAACAAAAGGATGAGTTATGCATAACAAGCCTTGTTAGGCCAGTGTCCCTATGGAATGTCACAGGGGCCAGTTGCAGAGGAGGGGAACACAGCAACTGTGAGACTCAGGGAGAGAACAGGAAAGAGTTCAGCTCACTCATACACATGCACCTATGAACATACAACAGATCCATGTGAACACACGTGTGCGCATGCCTATAGTCATACAGACACACAAGCACACGTGACTACAAGAGAGTGCTGGTTAGACAATGAACCTCTGAAACCTTAGTCTTAAAGAGCAAAGGAGAGACATGAATCCTGCCCTGGCTCATACTACCCAGGAAGTCACAGGGGGCAGCACACCACTTCCCTATGCCTGTCCTTATTCCATTGTTCAGTTTAGGCTTGAGTCCTGGCAGTGCCCTTCAAAATGAAGTTAAAGGACCTTATCCAAAACCACCTCTGAGCTGCAACACCTGAAGAATCCAGATCTCCTGGAAGTCAAGTCCAAGGTAATCAATACCCAGAGGCTAGCAGGCTTCGAGGCCAAGGTTTAAGGTGACCTCTGCCAGTGGCAGGTGGGAGGGTGAAAGAGCCAAGTATAGACTTCAGAGCCTTCGGGCATGAGCTTCTCGGCTCTGTTCATTAGACAGTTGCCGGCTCTCCTGTTACCTATGCATATGTCTCTGGGAAGTTAATTGGACTATCAGCAGTAATTTAGAACTTTTATAAGTAAAATTGCTTTTAGTTTCTTACTCAGCTCCCCATGAAAAGCTCTGTGATGCTCACAGGACTTCTCTGTGGGACAGTGTAACCCAGGCCAGCAGCTCAGGACGCTGCTCTCCCCTGGGTGGGTATGTATGAAGATGCTTTGGGTACTAACTGGCAGCACAAGGGTGGGGCTCAAGGTCCCAACATTTTCTGGAAAGTGACATTCCAGGCAGGTCCAGTCAGGTAATTTTGGGTACATAGTAGTCATGGATAAGGAGCCAGGTCCAGGGTCCTGGGCTACTCTGCAGCCTCAGTTGCTCTCTCTGGTCTATTCCACATTCTTGATTCTTCTCTAACTTCGGTTCCAGTGAGGTCTCCTTAATATTCACTGATACCCTTGATATCTTCACTCTAGTAAGTGGAAACCAAGTTCCAGAGGATTCATTGGACATAAGGGTCCTACAAGTAGTAGTCTTCAGAGCAGAGACCCCAGCTACATGTGGGAACCCCAAAACATTGTGAGTTAGAGTGCACCCAGCTGAAGTGAGAGAATTCCATTTATTTTCAGCTCCTCACTGAAGACAGTCTCAAAGTCTCACAAGTAGTAGACACATACACATGCACACAAACATATCTACACAAGCACAGATACATACACACAGGCACACATACACACACACAGGCACTTACACAAACACACTGCACATGCACATATAGGCACACACTCAAGCACTCACACATAGACACATGCACACATATACATTCATATATACACACAGTCACACATATATACACACAGGCACTTACATGTACACACATACACCTAGACATACATATGCAAACATACACATGTACATATGCATAGACATGCACATATACATGTGCACATATAAACATGTACTGCATACAGACACAACTGGGTACACATGAATAGACACAAAGTCACAGACACACACATACATACCTGCACATGCACATATACACACATACATGTACACACAGACACACACACACACACACACACACACACTACAGAAAAAGCTCTCAGACAGCGAAATCAACCTAACTACCTTCCATCCATAGAAAAATCTCATAAATGACTGTTAGAGATAAGAAACAAGGCATCTACCCATACTGGTTCTTTGTCAGGCATGTGTTCGTTAGCTATACTTTGTTTTCTTAAAAAAATGGATAAAGGAGGTAGGAATAGTGGTTCATGCTAATAATCTAGATTCAAGCGAGGTGGACACAGGAGGATTGTAAGTTTGAAGCAATCCTAAATTATAGAATAAGACACAAATATACTAGTTTTTAAAAGGACATCCTGATTTTTTCTTCTTCATGAAACACTTTCTGTTATTAAAATCTCTGTTGTCAAAACCATGAAATCTCTCTGTTGTCAGAAAAGTGCAAAACAGGCAGGAGTTTGATAAAAGCCCCAGAATGGCTGGTCACAGTCATGGGAAGGCCTATTTAAGACAGGGAAATTAAAATCCAGGGCAGAAGCTGTCCTTGAGGGACCTAATCAGAGGTAGGAAGAGCCGATGGCTGAGCTCTGGAGACACTGACCATTGCCTACAAACTACCAAGCCAGTCACACGTTTTCCACACACATTAGGAGTTCACAGTCCCCACAGAATGTGATTCTAATAGTCACATTTTCCCTCTCACCTCGGCTCATTCACTGTTGATTTTTGGTTTAATTTAGGTCAGCTAGCCTCACTTACCTTATAATGAGAAAGGAAATGCCTTCAATAATAAGGGAGTTACCCAATTGAACTTGTGCCTACTCAAATTCCTTTACACTAATTATGCACCTGTAAAACCTGTGCCTGAAACGGAAGCTCGCGGCTGCTTTAGACATGATGAAATTAAGAAGAGTTCTGGATACTCTTCGATGAAATTTTCGTTCTCCAAGGATGTTAAATATGCAACAGTATCCAGGTGAGGTGCTGAGTATTGTATTCTCGGTGCACAACGAAGCCCACAGCATTCAGTGCTGAACTCTAGCTACCCTAGGTTTTCCAGCTGCCTCTGCAGCATAGTTGGGCATGCCTGGATGTGGGTGTCATCTTGTTGAATTTCCAGAAGAGAGGCTGGGCTGTGCTAAGGCAAACTCTGCTTCTTTTGCTCCTTGTGTGAGTTGGCTTTCTGCCTACCTCTGTCCCCTGTCTCTTGGCTCACCCTTTGCAACTGTGTGATCATGGCCATTGTCTCCTTAGATAGTGATGCTTAGTGTAGGATATAGGGTTGAGATCTCAAACAGAGCTTCTAGGAATACAGTCTTGACATGAGACACCTGGACCTCACTGCTGGGCTTTGGGTCTATGCAGCCCAGATACACGTGTGGAAGATGTTCTGAAGTGCTGAGAACCTTGTTAGTTTCTCTCTTTTTCTAAGCATCCTGATAAAAATAAAACATGAGTATTTGGACAGTCCAGTGATTATTCATAAAGAATTCAGCCCCAGATAAGAAGTTATTAGAAGCAATTTTGTCCACATGTTTCCTGCTGCAAGCCCCAGGGTTCCAGAGACATCAGGTGACCACATGGAGCCTTTAAATCCTTGTGCCTTAGCAAATGTCCTCCTGACTCCATAAGCTCATTGCAGTTCCAAATCCCAGGCCCCCAAAGCACAGACTCCGTCCTTCCCATGGGTTCCTGTCCGCAGGCTTGCTGCGGTCCCTCATTTACAAAAGCACTCCCTACTTCTGTCCTACTGCCCTCTACCTTCGCTTCCTAGAATAAAGCAGGACTCAGCTTACTGTTGAATGGATGCTTTTGTTTTAAAACAGAAACAATCTCAAAGGTCATCGACGAAAACCTGGAGCATCAGAATTTGGCAATAGCACCTGTGATAGAAAGTATGCTGCCCGCTTCCTGACCCAGGCAGATCTGATGAAAATGACAGACTTGGGGTGATGGGTGACTTTTCCCCTTCCTTGTTTATTACATCTCTAGATGGACTCCGAACTTGTGTAAAGACATGGTGATGCTTACACTTGGCACAGCAGAGCCTAAATGTAAGGGGTCATGCTGGGCAGGTTGGTTGCTAATGGTCTTTATCCACACTTGGCTGTTATGCAGAACCTACTTTCTATTCTTTCTGGGGGAGCCATTTCCCCTGACTCAGTAGATAATATCCCCTGCCTCAAACCATGAGTTTGGGAAGATCACTCCTGCCCAGAGGCTGGCCCATCCCTCTCTGGGCCTGTTTTCTCATTACAAGAAGTTCCCAAGATGCAGGAGCTGTGTGCACACTCAGATCTGAGGAGGTGTGGGTTACACTCGCTCTAAGGCTGCAGCTCTTCATCTCTGCCCTTGCAATCCCTGAGATGTGGCCTGGTTCACCTGGTGTTGCTTCTTTTTTAACTTACTTCCTTATTTATTTGTTTTTGCGCATATGTGTGTTGTCATGCGTGTGGTGTGTATGTGCCTATACATGTGGATATCATTTGTCAACTTCAAGGGTCATTCTTCAGGCACTGTTTAATTTATTCTCATGGGTTCTCTCACTGGCCTGGCTGCACACAGTAGGTTGATCTGGCCAGCTAGTGAAGTCCTTTCTCTGCTTCCCCAGACATGTGTTTGCCACCGCATGCAGCCTTCTCACACTGCTGTGTACATTTTAGGAGCCTTCTGCAGTGGTAGGTTTCCACAGGTTCTTCAAACCATTTCTCTTAATTTTTGAGATTATAATCACATCACTTCCCCTTCCCTTTTCCAAAACCCCAGTACGGTTTTTCCAAAAAGCCTTTTGGGTCGGGTGTGGCGGTGCTCACCTTTAAACCCTGCAGGAGGAGACAAAGGTGGGATGACCTCTGTGATTCTGAGCTTGGCCTGGTCTACGAGATAAGTTCTAGGACAGCCAGGACTATGTAGAGAGACCCTGTGTAAAATTAAACTAAGATAAAGGCCTTTAGTGTTTCAGTGTTCACTGTCTCTGCCCTGCATCCCCCATCCTTTACCCTGCTGCCCCACCCTCCTCCTGCTTAACCCTGCTAGTTTCTCTACTGTCTCTTCATAAAACCACACTCTATTTACCCTCCCTTGAAAGATGTCCACCTTTCTCTGGCCCTTCACTGTCTTCCTGGCTTCTGTAATTATTCTGACTTTTAAAGCTTAAGACTCTTCACATAAGAAAGAACATGCCATGTTTGTCCTTTGGGTCAGGATTTCCTCACTCAAGATGATCCTATCTCTGTATTTACCTGAACATCACATGACTTCATTTCTCATATCAACCAAAAAAAAAAAAAAAGGTTTCATGATATAAATGTTCCTCGTTTTCATTAGTCATTCATTAGTTGAGGGACATTTGGGTCTTTTCTAGTTTCTGGTTATTATGGAATGGAGCAACAGTCAACTGAGATGAGCCAGCAACCCTGTTGTAGGATGTAGACTCCTTTGGGTCTATGCCCAGAGTGGTGTAGCTGGACCTTGTGACAGACCTATTTTCAGCTTGATTTTCATGGTGGCTGAATGTGTTTGCATCCCTCCCTACAAAGAAGAGATGTTTGTCTTTCTGTGCATCCACTGCAGCATGAACTGTCATTTGCCTCATTGATCTTGTACATTATGATAGGGGTAAGAAGAAATCGTGAAATAGTTTTAATTTGTGTTTCCCTGGTGGCTCAGGATGTCAGACATATTTGAAATGTTTCTTTTGGCACCTGGGTTTCATCATTTGAGAACTCTGTTTAGAACTCTACCCCATTTTTAATTAGGTTATTTGTTTTCTTGAAGTTCGGATATTTTTGTTCTTTATATATCAAGATGCTAACCTCTATCAGATGTGTAATTGGTAAAGAATTTGTTTTCTTGCTCTGTAGGCTTCTGCCTTTGCTCAAACGCATAGCTTTTAACACAGGTGTTGGGGATTCAAACTCAATGTCTTCATGCTTGCATGTAGAACTCTCAGCCTCAAAGGTATAAGTGTGGTGTGTGTGAGAGAGAGTATTTGTGCATGTGTGTGTGAGAGAGTATGTGTGCATGTGTGTGTGTGAGTGTATGTGTGCATGTGTGTGTGTAAATATGTGTGTGCATGTGTGTGTGTATATGTCTGTGGGTGTATGTCTGTGTGTGTCTGTGTAATGGGTGCTTACTCTAGTTCAGGCTGACTATGTGTTCATGGTGATCCTCCTGCCTTAGTCTTCCAAGTGCTGAGTCTACTATGCTCCCAGAATCTCTCATTAGAGGCTCCATCTGTAGCCCTAGTTCGTTCTGGGCCTGTTACCTGCTGCCTGCCATCAGCAAATACAGGCTTTCTGGCTCTCTGGTATTTTTCTACTAGTTTCTGAAAAGTCCATGTTTCTTTGTTTCTGTTAAAGCATCGTAAGTTTGTCCTTATGGGCCAAAGAGGACAGACTTAAGATACTGGGAACAGATCAAGTTGTCAGTGATTAGCAAGCCTTCACTTGGATTAAAAAGTATACCCATTAGATATAGAACTGATTAAATAAGAGCCACAGCTCTAAAGCCAGAGTAAGTGCTCTGAGAGAGACTGTTCTACGGGGAAGAGAACTCTGCCCAGCGTGTTGGCAGAACTCTCCCAGCATGTTCGCAGGGCTGCAGGCTTGCCACTCCGGGGCGGGACTATTTCTATTTCTGCTTTATTTTGCATTTGCTGCTAAACTTCCACCAAGTAAAATCTGTAGGCTTTCGACAAAGAGCTCATGTCATCCCTTGTGGTCCCTCATAGTGGCGTCATTAATTCATGGTAAACGTCAAGTGACTTTGTTCTTCTGAGGCATGTAACCAATTGGTCCACGTAGAAACAGCCCCACAACTTCACAAAAAGCATCCAATAAATCTATTACAATATCATACTCAAATTACGGCAGCACTGCATGTCTACTCTACCTCAGTGCTCATAGCCCATTACTCCAATTAGGAAGGTTTAATTGCCGAACGGCGCGAAGGAAGCAGGCATGCGTCACTGCCGATGGTTCTGCCTGAAAGCCATCAGCTAATGGTTTTGTAACCTGTGTAAACTTGATACGGCCTTCCTTTAGAGAGCTAGCTGGCCCACATCAGTCGGATAGTATTTCTGCTCGTGCACACAGGGTTTTGTGTGGGGTTATGTTCACCCTCCAACAGTGAGGCTGCTTTAACCCACTCAGTGAGTGAGGTATGGGGAGCAGATAGGATCGAGCGTGACTATCACCCACCAGAAGTGCACTTAAGCCGATCAATACGTAATGATTCATAACCGCTGAAGTTATGATAATCAGAGATTAAGGGGACAGCAGAGCCTAGCATCTGGGACAAAGCATTTCTCATTGCTCATGTATCTATCACATCTGTCTGGCTTTATCTCAGTCTCTTCCATTCTGCCTTCTTGTGCTACAATCTAGCATAAATGAATTATTCTGGGCTGAGGCATGTTGAGCAAATTGAGGCCTCACTGAGCTCCGGATCTTACTGTGTTCTGCGCTCCTGTGTGCGTGCTAGTAGGACCTCTAGACCACAGTGCCTGAGATGGAGGTGGGGAGAGCTCAGGGTAGACTTATGCCATGTCCTGAGTGTTCCTCCTCTCACCCGCTTGTGTCCCCAGGGTGAACCACAGGCTTTCATATTTCCTGGGTGTTTTGTTGACTTTTCTTGAACTGATGTCTGTTCCCATTAGGTAGTGCAACAATGGCAGAGCGAGAAAATGATTCTACCTGAGTGTAACTTTATGGTCAGAGAGTTTAACTGAGTTATGGAAGCATGGATGAGGGGTTACTTAGAAAAGCAAGGGTAAATGTATACTTTTAGGAGCACACATTCCATGTAGCTGAAAACACCCTTGTCCCCACCTCAACATCGCTTAGCTGTTTATATATCCTGAGGAGGAGGGGGTCTTGCTGCCTCACCAGCCCCTTACAGTCTTCATGACAGATTGCTAATGGCTTCAAACTTGAGGGTCTCCTGGGGGTGATCCCAGCTGCTCTGATTTCCAGATGGCAATGTCTGGTCGTATCATGTCCAAAGGACAGAGTTCCACAACACTTGGTGAACTCGGTTGGTTTGTTCGATGGCCACCGTTGATATGCACGTTACATGGGAGACTCCATTCTCTCCATCAATATTAATTCTTGTATTACCCACAGCAGCAAGAACAAGCCTAGTGAGAGAAAGATGCACATTAACATGGAAGGCACACAAATAGGACCCAAACTGAATACTTTTGTATGCTTGGCAACATTTTATATAAAGGTATTCATGCATTGTTTTTCTTTCACAAATACTAACTCTATGTTATTAGAGATTGAATTTGCTTTCCCATTTGAAGAATCAAATGCTATCTTAGCTTAAAATTGCTTCTCAGAACACAAACACTTAATTCAGAGAAAATTCTGCCTAGTTTAGCCTAAGAGGACTACGTAACCAAATGTCCTTTGTGTTGCAAAGAGGTCGTAGGAGGATTTTCTGTTGATCCTTTTGCAAAGCATAACAGTTTCTTTGTGCAAAAGGAGATTTCCCAGAGTGTGAGTTGCTAGGAAGCAGGTTAGTAACCACATTCCTGTGGAGCTGACACTTAATGCTTCCTGTCTTCATTGTGGGCTAGTGGGCCATGGACAGGTAATAAGGACAAGAGAAGTCCCCTCAGCCTCATTCACTAGTAAAGATGAACATAAAGAAGAGTGCTTGCTCCGTACAGCCTCAGCGTGTGCCTTGATGAAGTGCACCTGGCAAAAACTGAAACCAGTACAGTTGTTGAGACTGTTAGAGACACAGAGAGCAAAGCTAGGGCTCATCAGAGCCACAAATGGCCCCTTTGTGAAGGCACAGGGAAACCAGGAGATGCTACATGGTAGAGGCAGAGAGGGTCTATGTATTAGTACACCCAAGATCACAACCTTCATTGAAGTCAATATGTTTCCCCCAGCACCGGGAGTGTCACATCTACAACACTATCTTATGGTGACTCCCAGGCAAGAGGAAAAGTGAGCAGCGATCATTCTCCCCTGCCTGACAGCAGAAACTGTCAGGCAGGGTTGACCTGTGACTGCAAAGTGAGGTGGTCTTTGCATGACTCCTCTGTCTCTGTCAAGAACTGCTTCATTTTTAACTATGTGTACAAGTGTGTATCTCTGTGTGAGGATGTCACATGATTGCATGCACCGTAGAGGAGAGAAGAGGGAGTCAGACCCTCTTGGAGCTAGAGTTCAAGGGGTTGCGATGGGTGCCAGGAAATTAACTCTGGTCTTCTAAGAGGACAGCATGTGCTCTGCCGAATTTGGCTTCCTACTACTATGATAAAACACTGTGACACAAAGTAACCTGAGAATTAAGGGATTCTTTCTCTTATACATCCCCATCACAGTCTCTCACTGAGGGAAGCCAGAGCAGGAATTTGGAGGCAGGCAGGAACCCAGACACAGACAGCATTGAAGAGTGCTGCTCACTGCCTGACTTCCTCTGGCTTGCTCATTTTGCTTTCTTATACCAGTCAAAACTACCACCGCCCAGGGTGACACCACTCACAATTAGGGTGGACCTTCCCACATTAATTGCTAATTAAGAAAATGCCCCATAGACTTACATTCAGGCAATCTGATGTAGACAATTCTCATTGGAGATCCTCTCTTTCTTGTGTCAAATCTAGCTAGCTTCTAGTTTCGAACTGAATGAATGAATGAATGAATGGATAGATAAATAAATAAATAAGTCTAAGAAGCATGCATCCTTAACTACTGAGCCATCTTTCTATTCCTACCACCACCACTACCACAACTGCTTTTCTTGTCCTAATGTTTTTTTTTTTTTTTAAATTCTTTAAATGTTCTCCCATTTGTTTCCAATTTCTTGTTTTATGGGTCCTAAAAAAACAAAAAAATCTATCGAAGACGGCTCAAGCTTTGTGTCTTTGGCTTGACTCTGAGTACTTTCTATGACTCAGCTCAACCTTGGAAGCCTCTTGGCTATTTTCCAGGACTGCATCCATAGTCTAGGGCATGCATGGGAGTTCTTGTAATTTGCCACTGGCCAATGACAGCAGTGCTTGCTGAGGAAATACCCTGTTGTATGATTCTTACAATGTAGCTGATCAGCAATATGTTCATTGTGGAGTATCTATCTCCTCAAGGCTGCAGTGTGCTCTACTGCTGCTGGTGGTCTAAGCCTTCTCAGGGACATTCTTAGAGCAAGTTGTTTGAACTGTGCTCATCAGCTGTGCTCTGTGGTCCAAACTGTTTAAGCCATACAAATGCAAAGATTTTAGTTCTGCTCTTTGGGACAATGAAAGGCTGCCTATCAGTCTGGCTGAGTGGGTGAAGCTCAGAACTAAGGCCTGGGCCCAATGACATGGCTGGGTGGAATATTTTCTGTCCTCAGACTTCTCTTACTTCCTGGTCTATACAGTGTGGAAATGTGTGTATGACAGATACGAGGGATAGGGTAGAAAGCTTACAATTGTTCTATTTCTGTTCACAGCCTAAGGTCCTGCAGGCTGCTTCCATCCACCCTTATAGCCTTGGGTTCCATGGAAACAGCTACTTAAGGTGATGATATTAATTCTGTACCTTGCAGACAGCTGTGTGTCCCCCAGCAACTCAATGATTCTGTCCTTATGACATATTGATGGTACTTTCAAAACACAGTGTTAATCAGTTGTGGTAAAGGAGAGAGAAGGGAGAAAGAAAGGATGAAAGGAAGGAAGGAAGGAAGGAAGGAAGAAAGGAAGGAGGGAGGGAGGGAGGGAGGGAGAGAAGGAAGGAATGAGGAAGGAAGGAAGGAAGGAAAGAAGGAAGGAAGGAAGTCAGTGCTCACAAAGTTTTAATGTCTGGGCTTCTTCTGGAAGACAGTGCCATATGCTGTAGACCATGCATTGGATGTGATGTGTAAGAACTGATCATAGAGATGGGTAGACAAGCTTCACTTCTAGGTGGAAGTTAACAGTATTTTTAAGTTATAGGCATAGTGTTTGCCTTGGACCTCTGTACTCCTTCCACAGTTAAGCAGTGTGAAATTTAAAATAGCAGATTTGTTTGTTATCATGAACAATAAATAAATAACATTCAAGAATTTTCTAGAATATTCGAACCATCTTTTGAGTACTTATTGTACCTTTGTTCAAATCAATAAGAGGATCTGTGGCATTAAACTTGAAGAGACGTATCTTTCAAAACTATCTCAGTGTAGACAGATCACATTAAATAATGTTTTATAAAATGACTGAACCAGTATGAAAAGTGGGTTCTAGATGTTTCCAGTTCATGTTGGACTGTGTGTCCTCAGTCATGTGTGCCTGAATTTGAGCATGAAGCTGTCTTTATAGAAGGGACTGTCCTCCTGGGTGGAACTGTCCTCCTGGGTGGGGCTGTCCTCCTGGGTGGGGCTGTCCTCCTGGGTGGGGCTGTCCTCCTGGGTGGGGGCTGTCCTCCTGGGTGGGGGCTGTCCTCCTGGGTGGGGCTGTCCTCCTGGGTGGGGTTGTCCTCCTGGGTGGGACTGTCCTCCTGGATGTCCTCCTGGGCAGGTGACTCCCTTTACTGCTGTTTTCGATTCATTTTCTTCCACCTAAATCCAGACTGACTCTCACTTATCAGGTCTTTAAGAAGAAGTGTACTGTTGAGAGAAATATGGGGTTGGAAGGCATCTAAGGGCTCAAGTACTGGCTTATAGATAACCAAGGCACCACATAGGTATGGGTCCCTGCCTGTGGAGAGATCTCTGTGGTGCAGGCTACCTTGGTGGTTGTGAGTTCTAAAACAGGTGCTTTGTCTCAAAGGTGGGAACTCTGTGAAGATCTGTTTGCTTTGAACTCTGAATGCTGTCAGGGAACTGTTCTAATTGTAAAATTAAACACCCCAAACCAGGATAAGTTTGAGACAGATGCCATTACTGGGCCCTTGATCTCATTTTCATGAGGAAGTGGAATTCTGCAAAAGTGGCCTTGTCAGGTATTAATTAAACTACTTCTAATTAGAACTGATGTTGCTTTTAATGACAGTTTTAAAGAGCCTGTGGTGGAGAATCACTTCCTACAGAACCGAAAACAAGGTTCATGCGTAGACAGCTGAGCCACGTGGAGCTTCTGATTTCCAGGAAGTATAGAACACATGGGCATTAGGGGTGACAGCTTGTGTGACAGCTATGGGTTGGCTCAGTCCCTATGATTTAATAACCTGGTCAGGAATCTACCTAACCAGGCTGGGGTGGGGGGTGACTCAGTGGCTAAGCAGTAATTGCCCAGCCATGGGGACTATTTTTGTATTCTCAATTCCCACTCAGAAAGCCAGACATCACCATAGGCACTTGTAACACTAATGGCGGAGAGTTGGGGTAGAGACAAGAGGATCAGTGTGGTTTACTGGAAACCAAGCTAACAGGAACTCTAGATCTAGAGTCAGTGAGTGACTCTCAAGGGAATGAGACAGTGATAGAGAACCCAACAAATTCATCTGGCCTCTGACTTTCACACACATGTGGTTGGGCACACACACACACACACACACACACACACACACACACACACACCAATAGACTGACATATATACAAACAGATGCACTGACACAGTCAAACCACATTTTCCATCATTAATGTCTCTCCCAACTATAGTGTCAACAAACACTAGGTTAGTTGGTTTCTCCTATGCTGCAGGAGGCTTAACAGCTTTGATGATCTAGTTTAACAGTTTGATTTGATTTTGTTCTAGCCAAGCTATATATTCAGACATTCCTTCCTCAGTTTCTAGACTTTTGTGGCTTATATCAACCTGTTTTACTTTACTATCAGCACTTGGTCAGTAAGAACAGTAGTGACCCAAACTGCAGCATTCCTATAGGAAAGATTCCATACTCCTCTTTAACACCCTTAAAGATATGGGTGCTTGATAATTTTCATATCAACTTGACACAGCTAGAGTCATTTAGAAGAGGAATCCTCAATTTAAAAAAATGAGCTATCAGATTGGCCTGTGGGGAATCTTGATTAATTGATAATATGGTTGGACCCATCTCACAGGGGGTGGTACCACCTTGTGTAGGTAGTCCCAGATGGTATAAGAAAGAAGGCTGAGCAAGTCATGAGGAGCAAGAGCAGCACCCCTCCATGGCTTCTATTACAGCCCCTATTTATCTGTCTGTGTGTCCATCTGTCTATGGGCTTCTGTGAGATGCAGATGCAAAGGGAAAGATAATTTTAACTTGATGAATGCATCAGGAATGTGGGTGCTAGAAGTCAACTTCAGGCAAGGCAGGCAGTTTCTCTTTATCCCAGTGTGCTCATTGTCTAACCAGAAATAGGAAGTAAAGTTTTGTGTATATTGTGGATTATTACTTGACTAGCCTAGGCAAATGCTTGACATCAAACACTGTAAATTTTACAGTAAATCTATTAGCATACAACAAAGGCCAGCATATTTCAAAATATTGGTATGGTTTTTAAAATACTGATGACATTATTCAGAGTATGAGAATAGATGATTACAAATGCATCTAGTTGTAAAATATTATACATCTCATATTTAAAAATATACAGTTATGCATAAGTATAAGAAACAAGAGATATAAAGAAGAGAAACTCAGTGCTGTTCCTAGAAGCCAAGTTGATAAGACCCAGAGTCGCTGACAGCAAATCAAAACCAGGAACAAGAAAAAACTATGGTCTAAATTGCACTGCTCAGAACTGAGCATTTGTGATATCTTCAGGGACTGAACTCAACGCCTTCACCATCATGGAACCCCTTGGGGGCAAATGGAGGTTCAGAGTGGGGTAGGATGAGTTGAAGATGGTGGTAATCCATTGTTTATTGGGGTGTGTGTGTGTGTGTATCTGTGTGTGTCTGTGTGTGTCTGTGTGTTTGTGTGTATGTGTGTATCTGTGTCTGTCTGTTTGTCTTTATGTGTCTGTCTGTATCTGTGTCTCTGTTTATATCTGTCTGTACTTGTGTGTTACTGTGTGTCTGTATGTGTGTGTCTCTGTGTATATCTGTCTGTATTTGTGTGTGACTGTGTGTCAATTTGTATCTGTGTGTGTCTGTGTGTATGTCTGTGCATGTGTCTGCGTGTCTGTGAGTCTGTGTGTCTACATGTCTGTTATATGTCTGTGTGTTTGTATATAATGGGGAACAACACTGGAAGAATAAAAGAAAATGGGTGGGTGGAGTGGGGATGTGAACAGTTTATAATGTGTAAGGGGCAGGGTGGCCATTCTGAGTAGAACAGAAAGGCAGCAGACAAAAGGAAAAAGAATAAAGAAAAACCAAAAGTAGGCAGGATCCAGTTTCTAGGTGCTACCCACAACAAAGAAGCCTCCAAATCAAACTCTCTGTGCCTTTGGGTTCATAAGGGGAGCCTTTAAAACCATGTAAAACTTTCTTCTAGGAAGACCTGTGGCCACAGGGAGAGGCTGGAAAGGAAGCCATCTGTGTGGTCACTGGTGAGGGCAGGACAAACCCTGATGCAGATTGTAAAACTGATGTTCTTTATCCCCTTCTCCCCAAATTACGACAACTTTCTCCAAATCTTTCAGTTTACTAATAGTTACATTTTAGCCTGAGGAACCAGGACAGGTTGTCTTAGTAGTTTTATCTGAGTGTTACATAGAATTTTCAAACATGAGTAAATGAAATTTGAACAATTATTCAAAATGCTACCACAAGCCAGTGTTGCTAACTCAAACAGATACTGTTCCTCTGCTCCTCAAAACACCAACTAATTTCATTTTGAATTAATTTTCTTAAATACGTCGAGCTAATTGGATAAGAGAAATATCACTGGAAAGAGCCCTTCCACACACTGAACCATTATTTTTCAAATATAAAATTCATATATTTTCTCAACAATTCATTAGCTGGAGACCCCCTCTAGGGATGGCAAGTGCAGCAAGAAAATTAATTCCTAAATGAGAAGTTCCCGAAGACATTTGCTCCACATGGCTCACGGAGTTATCTGGGAAAGCCTTTCTCCAGTGTGTGACTTCTAAAAAGGAAAATGTGAATATTCATAAGGAAGGTTCAAGAACTGCTTCCCAGCCAATCAGCATTAGATTCTTTTGGTATTCATTATACTAAAATTAATCTTGATTAATTCATTCATTATTAATCTTGCATTCAAATGCAATTTCATAGAAATTGTATTGTGATTTAGCAATTAATTTACATGCCAAGATTGAGAAGCAATTCCCCACTCCTCTGAGGGACAGCTCCTGCAGCAGCAGAGCCCCACCGCAGGCTCAGACGATGGAATTGTCTAAACTATGCCAGGGAATAAAAACAAACATTGAAGCCGTGCATGCTGGAGCTGAAGACACCTTTCTGGGTGAGTGCTGTATAAACTTTAAAGAGCAGGAGTTTTTCAGGATCTGGAAAGGCAAAGGGTATATCCACTCTTCAAATGCGAGAAGTTCGTGTCTGTAAAGAGTTTCCTAGAATATTAAGATTTCGGGTTCCTGCTTATCATTAAAATAGGACCTTGAAAGAAATATGTTCATAGTTGGGTTTTCTGGCTTGTTCCTCTGTCCCTGCAATAACATTAACAACAACTCACTTGGTGAGGTTTATTTGAATTACACACACCCCTATTACAGCCCATCACTGGGGGAAATCAGGACAAGAACCTAGGCAGGAACTAAAGCCAAGCCTATGGGGAAGTGCTGTGTATGGCCTGCCTCTGGGGCTTGCTTACCTTCCTTTGTAAGATGGTGCAGAACTAGCATCGCGGGAGTAGTACAACTCACCATAAACTGAGCCCTCTCAAAACAGTCATTAATCAAGAAAATGCCTCACAGACTCACCCATGGGCCAATCTGATAGAAACCATTTCTTAATCAAGTTTCCATTTTTTCCCAGTAACTCAAGTTTATGTCAATTTGACAAAAGCTAGCCAGTACACTGAGGGTGGTAACACATACTAAAATATTTGGGAGAATGAGGCAGAAGGTTGCCAATCGTTAGTGGTCAACCTGGGTTATATGGGACATTCCGAAGAAACAAAAAGTATGTTTATATGAAAATTTGGTAATTACCATTTGTGAACTCACAACACCAGACAGTTATCCCTCTGCCATTTCCCACATTATGACACATGCACACAGAATTGTATGACTGCATATGGAGTGGGTCCCACCCTGGGACAAAAAGTCTGTGTTCCCCCCTTACATTAGGAGCCTGGTGCATTCAGAAGATCCCAGTGTAAATCAGGAGAGCAGCAGCCACACAGGGTCAGAAGCCAAGGTTATATGAACCACTTTTAGTTTCTCCCAAAAACAAACAATGCTATTATTTAGCTTTCATAAGCTGATATATCATACAAACACACACACACACACAAAGAATGTTTATATCAGACATTTATTTATACCATTTCGATTTCATCAGCAGCTAATGTTCCTCTCTGGTGCAATTTGCTCAGCCCTGTACACTCAAGACTACCTGGAAAGAAGAGAGAGACTTGAAAAGTTGAAGACTGGAGTTTCGATCCAGTGGATGATAAAGTGTAGCTTCAGCGTTCTGCTCAATAGATCATGTGGTGGGCAGGGTCAGGAGCTCTACTTCCTGCTGCAGGCTGGGTCTGGAGTTCTACTTCCTGCTGTAGGTTGGGTCTGGAGTTCTACTTTCTGCTGCAGGCTGGATCTGGAGTTCTACTTCCTGCTGATGTCACAGCCAGTCATTAGCCTGGACCAGGCTCTGTAGCAGCTGTGTGCTTGTGTTCAGTAGGACACCACCATCTCCAAATCCCACAGCAATTCAGTCCCTACCCCTGTTAACTGGGAAGAATACAGCTTTTGATCATCTCCAAGGCTGATTGTAAAGAATCAGAAGTAAGCGACAGCTGTTAGACTCCCGAAGGACAAGGGGTTTGGGAGCATATTCACAAAGAGCAATTAAAAGAAACAAAATCACCCCAAATGTATGACGTGAAGTACCCTAAAACAATGCTGTGGTCACCAGCAAAGGTCCTAAACACAGGCCTCAGACTTTGGCCAAGGGAAAAGGAGATTAACTGCCACTTCTACTGATGAGCCCAGGCATGGAGCCATGTAGATGAGGGCTCTCTCCACACCCTGCAGACGCCAGTCACAAAACTGAGGGTTTCATCTCCTGACCTCAGTGGTGTCTCCAAGGCAGCATGGAATAACTTGTGAAACACACTAATGTAGACACAAGGAAGGTCTGCCTGGTGTTAAGAACTGGGCACAAGTAGCTGCCATTTTGGGAAAGCTGGGATTCTTATGGTGAAAGACTTGACCCCATCTTCAAATTAACTCTAGATGTTAATTCCGCAAAGGTACCATATATGCAGCAAACAGCTCTGAGAATCTCTCCTCTCCTGATGCAATACTGTAGAATACCCTAAAAAAGGCATCTGCGGATAGTCCTGTGTTCCATGGGTGAAAAAGAAAACACATCTTATTTAAAAACAAACATGTCATGTGGACATGAATGATATCCCTTTGGAATCACCTGATTCTATAGTTCACAGCAAGAGAAAGAGGGGGGGATAGAAAATAATTTATATTTTACAATCTAAAAAAATTTGTTTCATTTTATTAGAAATAACTGGTGATAAACCTATCTGTGTTTTCTTAACACACAGACTCAGGTTCCATTGACATGCATAGTTTTAAGGGGAAGACCTTCAAACAGAGATAGTTAGGAGACAACGCAGACAGAAAAACAATTCCTTCCCAACTATTTTAAGTATTGAAATCAGAAAACTAGGTTGTAAGATTCTCTAATGTGGATTTTACATTGACATTGCTTTATTTGTTGCTGTGCCCAGGCTCCAGGGACTATGTGTGTGTGAATGGAGCAGTGAAGGAATTAGGAAAACATAGATTCTGCGGATAATTTTCAAAAATAGTTTTAATGACTGGCCAGAGAGACATGCCCCCAAACAAACCATCCTCTGTGCTGAACAGCAGGAGGCACCTGTCCCTCATAGACAGGCCCCAAACAGGGCTGCTCCACCCACCAGACAAATCTACACTGGCTTCAGTCAGACTCGTCAAGGTTTGGTTCCAGAGTGAAGTCATGGCAGCACCAAAGCCACTGTTCAAAGTACTGGGATAGCCTGTGCTCAGTTCATGTCAAGGAAGCTCTTGGTAGAAAATGGTGCCTCTTATCTCCATTCTGAGTAACTCCAGGATGGAGATTCTGACAGCATTCCTTTCCTGACCCATACAGGTAATGTCAATATAGTCAATTCACTTTATTTTCCTCCACCAGATTGGGGTAGTGAGCAGTAGAATCTTTCTTAGCAAGTGACCTCTGACATGTTCGGAGGGTCTCTGCAAAGATTTCCAAGACTCAGTTCTCTTCTTCATCACATGGGGTTTATAATGACACTGTCCCACAGGGTAAGTGACAGGAGCCAGACTGAAGGCAAAGCAGCTTCAGCACCTTAATGCTTCCCTGGCTGAGATCACTCTCCTTCACCAGATGTGGCTAAGAGCACGAAGTTATACCCAAGACACAGCTTTGCCATCTCTCTTCTGAATAATTAATTACCCAGAACCCAGAGCTTATGGCCCCTTCAGCCCTGGGCCTGTGATGCTGACCCAGCACCTTGGACAGCAGCTCTGACCTTTCCAGTCCACTCCCAGCACCTACCCAGAGCCTAGCGTGCATGCGTGATCAGGCTATATGGGGCCACTAGTGCCATAGCCCGTACACAATGAAGCATGCTGAGATGTAGGGAGTGAGGCAAGAGCAGCCTGGGAGTTATGAAGGTTCTTGAGAGCTTCTTTCCTGTCCTGGGTGTCTTCACTAGACCAGTGTGGGCAGTGGACATGGTCTCAGTTGATTGTAGCAACCTGAATCTACCTTCTGGTCAAAATGGATGGGTGTTCCATGTGCACCCTTCTTCTGTGGCTCTCCCTTTGTGCACCTCTTCACTCCAGGCTCAATGTGAGAGAAAAGGACCTTTCTTTGTTTTCCTGATCATCATCACATAAACTTCAGAAACATTCCTATTGCAGTAAATATTAAAAAATGAAAAAAGTTTATGTTTATCGGCCCAGAGGTTTCACTCCTCAGGCCTGATTTTAGTACAGAGCCTCTCTCACCCCTGTCACCTGGTCCGCAGGACTTCCTGCTCTTGGCGGTTTTCCACCTCCTTCCCAGGGTGTTCGTTCACCCCAAAACCCAAACAAACACAACTCTATAGCCCGATATCTTTTCATACAAGTTTATGTGTTTAATTCTCAGTCTACAAACCCTCTACCTAACAAGATTACATCAAATATACAAAGATACAAACTGCCCTTCTAAATGAGATATTAGACCTATAAAATCCTTAATGTTCATAGCTGTTTAATGCCAATTAATCTCACCTGGATCTAGCTGGTCTTTGTGGACTTCCATCTTGGAGTTTTTCTCCCTCCTTCTCTGACCTCCTCAGACCTCTTCTCTTTCCATCTCCCTTGCCCTGCCCAGTCACTGGCTTTCCTTTATTTTGCTAATTAATATGGGAATGTTCAGATGAAGTCACCTTTTGAGTACTGACTAGGCAGCACTACGTGGGGAAGTAGAATTAAAATTAAAATACAAACAGCTTTAGGACAATCTACACATTCCAAGTCACCTTTTTTTTCTCACTTCCCAACCTAGTAATGCCTTTTTTTTCTCTCTCTCTCTCTCTCTTACAACTTTATTTTTTTTAAAAAGAGGGTTACATATACAGATTTTTAAAGGCATTTTGGCATAACACTATATTAATATATTTTTGTCAGTACTTAATTCTTTTAAAGGTTTGATAGTATGCATTGAAATCCTACTAGTTACCATAAGCATAAAGTACATGTAGGACAGAACATAACATGGAAACAGTCAGTTTTCTTGGAGCATATAGATTAAACATGATGATCTTTGAATACCAAAAATTGCCACAAGGCTATATTCTTAGCTCTTGGATTATTAATGATTTAAGGTCCAGGTATACTGCATTCTGAGAGGGTGCTATACACTTTTTTTTTTTCCTAAGAAGGACTGAGGCTTTTATTTTTTTGGCCTTTGTTTTTCTTGAGCTTCATATGGCCTTGGCCTGTGAGTTGTTTCTGGGGTGTTCAGAACTTTCTGGGGTTAGTATCCAATTATCAGTGACTGCATATTATGTCTCTTCTTTTGTGACTGGGTTATCTCACTCAGGATGATATTCTCTAGATGCAACCATTTTCTTAGGAATTTCATAAAGTCATTGTTTCTGATAGCTGAGTAGTACTCCATTGTGTAAATATATCCCAATTTTTATATCCATTCATCTACTGAAGGACATCTGGGTTCTTTCCAGCTTCTGGCTATTATAAATAAGGCTGCTATGAAAATTGTGGTGCATGTGTCTTTATTGTATGTTGGAGCATCTCTGGGGTATATGCCCAGAAGTGGAGTAACTGGGTCTTCAGGTAGGACTATGTCCAATTTTCTGAGGAACTGCCAGACTGATTTCCAGATGGTTGTACTCTTGTGTGAGTTCATTAGTACATGTGTCCATGCACCCCTTGATTGACTCAGATTGCATTTTACAAGTAAAACCACATGGGTGAACTTAATGTGTTTGACATATACATGTATACATTGCATTTCATACTCACCTGTAAACACACATCCTGATCTATTGTCCAAGTAAAAGCAAATGGCCAAGCCCACAACTAGAGAAGGGGAACCCCTCCCCACCACAAGGCAGGCTTTGTAGGTGTAAACATTGTTCTAACTGAGAGGGCAGAGAACAACCATGAGAAGTTGAAACGTAACTCAGTTCCCCAAGGGCTCTGTGGAGAGATATGGGACTAATTCACTGGTAGATGTGTGGCTCTGGATGACAAGAAAGAGGCCTGGCCCAGTGGTGAAGAGTCAGTGTGCATAGCTGTGTGTGTGGAGGTACACTTGCAAAATATGGCTCCGAGATCAGGAATGCTGAGGAAATACTGAATACCAAACTTCTCTGTCAGTGTCTCCTTCAGTGTCACGGACCCCGAGCCATCTTGCAATAATAAAATCTGCTTAACTGAGCCTCATTACAGCTGGTGTGTTTGACTATCGATATGTTTTTTAGCATAACAGACTAAAGTATTCATGGACAATTATTTAGATATAGGTTAACCCAGGGGCCCTGGGCCAAGACAGGACAGACCTACAGGCTCCCAAGTCCAAGTTGCCACACACACACACACACACACACACACACACACACACACACACACACACACACACACACATCTTTGTCCCGGCTGATCACATGACTCTGTATTCTCTCAGGGTGTATCCTATTCTTGTGGAATGTTTTCAAGCATGCACTTTACTTTAAGGCAAACAAAATACAGCTTCTGTGTGCTGTAAGTTACCATAGTGTAAATTCTCATGTCGTGGAAGAACAGTAGGACGCAAGTAGCCTGATATTCAACTAGTGAAACCTATTCTCTGGTTCATCCTCTCAGACAATAGTGTTTTCAGAGGGAGGCAAGCATTCTAGATGGAAATGCAACAAAGCAGACAGAATAAAAGCAGAGTACAAGAAAACTTTATTGAATTTAAATAACAACAAAATCTTTCTCAAGGGCACCTAGCATCCTCCACTGGAGCCCCCCTGGGAAAGCCTCAGCTATCGACACCGGAGACGACAGAGGATCTATATGGGGGGTGGGGAGCCTCCAATTATCGGCTGGTTTTGTAATTAGAGGCACAAAGTACCAAACCGTGTGCTCATTGTGATGGACGGGGACTGTATAATGCAGGCACGGAAAGGTTATTGTCATATTCTCCTAGTGTGCCAAAGAAGTGGCCAGCAGTTCCTGAGGAATGCAGTTATAGGCACACTAGCTGCATGAAACAAGAGTACTCACCATCCTTGCTAACTGAGAACAGCCAGGCTTGCTTCTCAGGCTTTTGCTGTGCAACCCTTTACTTATGTAACTGATGGCTGCTTGTAACTCACCAAGACGGTATCATCGTTATACGGACACAGTCAAACTTATTTCGGCAACATCTTTCAGTCCCCACCTTGAGAAAGAGAAAGCCCTCAGAGTAATACGGCTCATTTCTACCAACAGAGGTTCCCTTGTATAAATGAAAACCAAGACCCATGTAAGACATCTCTGGTTACGTCCTACTTGTGGGATGAGGTAGCTGCATTCTGCCCATGTTAAAGAATATGGTTCTTGGCAGTAATCTGGACCTTGGATAAGAGCTGAGCGTTGTTGAATGAGGCAGAAAGAGGAAGCCAGGAACTTCTGGTCCCACCTTTCTCCCTGTACTGCCCCATCACAGGCCCCAGCCTTCTATTGGCCAGTTAAATTGGGGAGAAAGGTCATAGAGCATCATTTGAGTGTGTGAGGATCTGCTTGTCGGGGCAGCAGTATCTTGAGGAGCCAGTATGCATCATTAGAATACAAGCAACGTTGGAATAACCTACAGCGGTGTATTTTACTTAAAAACAAAAGTTCCAGGGGCTGGTGAGATGTCTCAGTCAGGAGAGAACTTGCTGCAGAGGCAAGAAGATCCTTACGATTTGGTTTTTATCTTCATGTAACATAAGAGGGAAAACACCTCTGTTCTTTAAACACCGTTGAATAGCCAGTCTTTTATTTTATATGTATGCTAAAACTTTGCCAACATTGTATAATTAAAGGAAAGAGAAGCCCCAACTCTGTGAAATGTTTAATCTGTCCCATTTTATCCAGAGTCCCAGTAAAGCCACATGTCACACTCTGCATTGTCTGCGGTTGGCTCCAGCCTAGAGCATCATCTTGGAGATTCCCTCCTAAGGAACCCCGGCTCTGCTTCTTCATCCAGGAAGTATTTGAAGGAGCAGAGTCAGCCATAAAACATTGTTCCGGGCTCACGTTCAAGGCCTGCCATTTAGCTGAGAAGGAAGAGC
>NC_137977.1:65346277-65583777 GCF_963924665.1 Micromys minutus | reverse complement strand
CAGCATGTCCTCTGGACCTTAGAGGATGTCCTGTGTGTAAAGAATATTTGAGTTCTGATGTGAGAATAATTAATTATAGACCCGAAAATCTATAAATGTCCTCTGTCAGTTATGATGTTTAGATATGCAAAACACTCATAAGTGAGGCAGTTAGTGCATTGCTTCTCATGAGTGTGAGATCTGGATTTCTTCTGGAGCCACATCCTGTGCTATAGAAACCGCTTCAGTCAACAGCTCAGATGTTGCACTATACAATTATCTAACTATGATGAAATGACATCAAATAATTATTAGCAAATGGCCACTTATAAGATCTTGAAAAGCTGCCTGTTTTTAGTTCTCAGATATCCATATGGTTACATCACTGACATGCAATGATGCCCATGAGTTTAGGGTGTGTGGTGGGCTTTTAATGCACCCTTGAAGTCATTGCTCCAGTCAGCATGGTGAGCTTCAGCCACCACATTCACTCAACTCCCTGTCTCTCCGTGACCACTTTATTCCTCCTCCTCTTTCTACATGAGTCCGAGTGCTCGCGTGTTTCTCATGGGGACCATGCTGTCTGCACTCCTTTGTTTCCTTAGCCCAGCATAACTATTCTGAGATCTATCCTTGGTGCACTGTCCTGGCCACTCCATCTTTTCACCGAATAGTACTTGATTCATGTGAGCATACTTCTGTCCTGGTTTTGGCAGACATCTCATGGTTTCCAACTTTTCGTTCCCAACTTCTTTTAGTTATTTCAAATGAAGATTCTATGAGTACTTATGCTCAAAATTCACATGGATATTTTTCATCCTAGTCAAGTTTCTGAACATAGGAAGGGTGGGTTGCAGGGGTATGTATTTAACTTTTGTTTTATTTTTTTCCTGCTACAGATTTATTTGCTAAAACAGCATGGGAGACCATTGAATTGCAGGCAACAGCTGGGAGACCGTGTTTGTCCATCTGCTCTTACTTGGCAGATACCTTTATGACAAGGCCTGCAAAAGGACCTGGGAAACTTTGGGAGCCAGAGGTACAGCCAGGACCTTAGTTGGAACTTCAACCCTTGGCAATGTGGCCACAAGTATGTTGTCATGGTTGAGGCAGACAGTGACAAAGACCATACAGCTTACAGTTGACACACTTTGAGATTCTACCTCCTTTGTCCTTATATAAGGCTTGACATCCTTTGTCCTTATGTAAGGATGGATGGGCATCCTTTGGCCCTTTGTCACACTGGCCTTAGTATAGGCACTCACACCTTTGGAAATTGTGGCTGCACCCCCTTCTGCCCTTTCCTATTGTACTTCTTGGGATGCATGTTTCTTGAGAACTTGGGGTTGAACAACCCAAAACACCCACATGACCTATTATGTTACTTTTCAGAACTAATTGGAATGGTGTGAATTTTAGATTGGGCCATGTCTACACAGAAACCCAAGGTTTTACTGTTTTCAAATGTATATAAGCTCCAGTGTGTGTTCCAAACTGGCTGTACTAACTTGTACCACTGCTGGAAAACTCATAATCTATCTCCCGAGCCTGATATGTTCAGATGTGTCACACTACCTTAAAACATTGCATGTAAAAACATCTGTATGTAAGATATAGCTGTATGCATAAAACACGTGTATGTGGGTGTCTTAGTTAGGGTTTCTACTGCCATGATAAAACACAATGGCCATAAACAACTTTGGGAGGAAAGGGTTTATTTTGGCTTACAACTTTCAGGTCAGACTCCATTGTGTAGGGAAATTATGGCAGGAACCTGTAGGCAGAAATGGATGCCAAGGCCATGGAAGAGCACTGACTGCTAGCTCGTTTTCATGGCTTGTTTATCCTGTCTTCTAATAGCACCCAGAACCACCCATCCAAGGGTGGCACCACATATAATTAGGCTGGACCTTCCCACATCAACCACTAATTAACAAGTGCACCATGGGCTTGCCTATAAGCCAATCTGGTAGGGGCATTTTCTCAATTGAGGTCTTCTCTTCCCAAATGACTCTAGCTTGTGTCAAGTTGACATAAAACTGACCTTTGCAATAGGAAACAACTGTACACAGAAACACAAGTGTATTCTTTGAAACCCTTGCATGTAGAGACATCTCTATATTGGATATAACTGTATATTTATATGTGTTCTAATTTGATCTTTAATACTGTTATAAAATGCTGAGCAAAAGCAACTTGAGAGAGGAAATGGCTTATTTTTACTTCAGGATACACCTCCTGGTTATAACCCAGTCATGGGGGAAGGGGAAGCAAGAATCCCAGACAAGAGATCTAGAAGTAGGTCTGCTTGGTATTACAGAAACACATGTAATCAGGGACTTGCTCACAGCTAAGAATGTAGCAGAGCAGGAACCATGGAGTAAGACTGTTAATAACTTTCTTATGGGTTCATTCCTATGTAGACTTCCTATAAAGCCAAGAACTAGCCCAATGTGGGCAGGGCCCTCGTACATCAATTCACAATCAAGATAATCCCCCAAGAAAAATTTATTCTGAATAATACCTTGATCAAGACTCTCTTCTCAAGTCATTCTAGGCTGTGTCAAAATAAGACATAAGGCTAACCAGGACATCAGCAAGACCCCTGTATGTGGGAAACAATCACATGGAAAGATAGTTGTACATAGGGAATCATCTGTATATGAGGAGGCATCTGGAAACAACTGTATGAGAAAAATAATGAATGTTTATATTGATTTTGAATCATGTAACTTTGCTACATTTCTTTCCATACTATGAACTGTTTTGGGGTATATACATGGGAGGTCATATTGGCAGCAATATCAGATCTGGATCCAGAAGTGTTTCTTTCATGCTCATACTGGCTAGGCCTCCAGTATAATATTGAACACAATACAAGAGAAGATATTCCAATTTTGATCCCTGATTTCTGTGGGAAGCTTTGATCAAGTGTCCTCCTCACTGGCCAAGAGTGTCAAGAATAGGTATCGGATGTCACCTCTCTGAACCTATCTGGATAATAATGTATTTTCTCCTCCTTAAGTTTATGAATTGATCTTTCAAATGTTAAACCTTATATTCTAAAATCTTACTTCCCTATTGATCTTCATGTTGCTGCTTGTTGCTAGGATAGGTTTTCCAAGCTTATGAGAGTTTTACCTCATAGTTTTACATAATATCTGCCTATCATTTGAAAACGACAATCAAACTTGCTCCAAAGAAATAATTGAGAATATGTCACATCTTCTTCCTCTTGTTGAAATTGTGTTTATAAAAGAAATTAATTTTTCTTAAAATTTTATTTAGCAATCACCAGTGAAGCTATAAAGCATTGAGATTTCTTTGGGAAAGTTTAAGCATAAAGCCACTTATGTTGACAACCTATTTGGTTTCTTTCTGATTGAGTTTAGGAGTGGATGCCCTTCATTGAAATCCATCAGGTGATTGTGGAGGGTGTCAAATTTATTGGCACAAAGTTCACAATATTTTCTTTCTTCAATATCTGTAAAATCATTAGTGATGTCATCTCCCTCATTGCTAATATTGATAAATTGTCTTCTCCTTTTATTGATTATTCTGTCTAGAGATTTATCAATTTTATTGATCTTCTCAAAAAACCTGTTTTGGATTTCAAAGATTTTTTTCCTATTGTATTTCTGTTTTCTGTCCCATTGATGTTTTCTCTAATCTTTCTTATTTCATCTCTTCTCTTTATTCAGATTGAACTTTCTCCTTTTCTTCTTACTTTCCTCAGGTAGGTCAACAACTTGCAGACACCCTTTCTTTGAATGTCTGTATTTAGTTCTGCTACTGTAGTCTGAACATAGTTTCAATGGGACACAGTAAATTCTTACATATTACATTTCTTTTGTTTTGGATTTGCCCTGACTCCTTCATTCTTGTTTTATTTTAAGAATGTGGTACCTGGTTTTCAAATACTTTATGGTTCCTCAGACTCTTTCCTCTTACTGATTTTAATTCAGGTCAAGTTATTTTGCACTTCATGGTAGCCTGTATCTCCATGAATTCTCTGTGTGTATTTGCATTGCTATGACTGGGCTTGAGTTAAGTTCCAAGAAAACATTTTGGGCAGCTCACAACTGTCATCTCAGTGGATGCATGCTCTCTTTTGGTCTTCTAGAACACACACACACACACACACACACACACACACACACACACACAGAAGGGAAGGGGAGGGAAGGGGAGGGGAGGGGAGAGGAGGGGGAAGGGAGAGGGGAGGGGAGGGGATGGGAGGGGAGGGGAAGGAAGGGGAGAAGAGAGGAGAGGAGAGGAGAGGAGAGGAGAGAGAAAACTTTGGACTTTGGGCTAAGTTATCTACATACTATATAGTATCACCAATGTTGCTTCTGGACTGTCCATTTTCCCTTCATGCCTTTTGAAACAATATTATTAGGTGTCCAATGCCTAGAACGTGTATGTCTTACTGTTCAGCCATGACGGTTTCTCTTCAACTCTTACTATTGTTTCTCTGAAATGTCCTTTTATGTCCTATCATCAGCTCTTCTGATAAGCACTGGAGCACTGTGACTATTTCAATCTTTATTTTACTACCACCTCTTGGTGTCTTTACATTTAAAGTACGGCGCCTGTGTCTGTGTGTACTATGGGCAAGCTTGTGTCTGTGTGTGCTATGGGCAAGCATATGTCTGTGTGTGCTATGGGCAAGCATACCAATTCTCCATTACTAATCCAGCCTAACAGTCTGTGTTTTCTTCCCATGTAATTCTGATACTGATGGACGATCTCCTATCTGGCTGCTTGTTTTCCTTTCTCTTTGCTCATGCTTTGCCTGTGTTTCTGAATTCTTATGGTAAATGAGCATCACTTATGATGTCATATGTGAACTATAGCATACGTGTTAAACTCTTTGCCCAGCTATTGGAATCCTCACATCATGTTCTACCATGTATATGTATGATCAACAGCATAAGTCTTCCCAAGATACCTGTAATTGGCATTGGAAGCTGAGTGTACAGCATGTTAATAAATACAAAAAACAATATCTTAAGACAGACTAGGGATGAACTCTAATCTGTGATACCTCTTCAACATGCATGAGAACCTGAGTTCAATACCAGCATCAAACCAAATGCATAAATATGGCTGTAGCTGAGATTAAATTTGCTAATCTGATAACCTTAGTATCAGAAGATTTTTAAGGATTCTAAGCAGAACCTTGAGGATAATGGGAATGTCAGATGGATCCCTTCAATGTTTGAGGCCTTGGTTTCTCATATTAACCTGTACACAGGGGCCCTGTAATGAACCACTTAAAGCAGTAAACCATTTAGAAGATGCAGAGCATCACATAAATTCTAAGTAATAGCATGATCAATCCCATCTATCAGATATAACGCCACTAATATCTCCTCTAATTCAGGGTACAGGACCCAATGTCTTTGTTTGTGGATGTGTCTGCACATCAATTTCCAGAGACCTTTGTTCATGTTGTTAAATGCATTAGATGTGGCTTTCAGCCTGCAGCTTCTAGCTGCCTTCTTTCAGTGTGGTGGTGATAAACTCTAATAGTCCTGAAGTAGACTTGGTCTATGTGTGGCTCACATGGAACCTGCCAAATATTCATCATATCATTTCATCCTTCATCTGCCACCCGCTTTGACAGGCAAAATTGGGGTCTTACCTCCAAGAAAAGCTTCCCTTCTGGTCACTATCTCCCACTCTTCCCTTTCCATGTATAGAGCTAGTTCCACTCCATTCTTGTTGTTATGTCTTATTTTCAGGTCTTCCTTTCCTCTATGGGCCTCAGTGGGCAGTGGAAGTGAAAGAAAGGCTATTAGGACACGTGTCTGCCTGGCCCAACAGTCAATACTGTAAAAAGACATCAGCTGACAAATGCTGTCTTGGGGACAATGCTGACGGTACCTGAGGACTCCAGCGGAAATACTGTGGGGCTTAGCATGGACCCGAAGAAGCACCATTCTGTTATTACTGCTAATCTCTTCTTTGACAATGGGTCTGTTGTGTCACTATGTCTTCTGTAGCAGCTGTTGTTCATGCAGAGGGCTGAAAGCCTACATTACCCTTTAGCTGGCCTGAGAATCTACGTAGAATGCATTTGCCTCAGGATATAAAGGACAGCAGAACATAGCATAGGGGCCTACCCTGAGAAGCCTACAAGACCCCAACACAAAGGCAATGCCACTGAACTGGCCTCCAGAAGCAGGGCTTCCTCCCATCTTAGTGGCTGAGAAAAGGATGCAGAGGCTGAGATTCTGTTGTCCACTTATAATCTATCCCATGTAGTCAAACATGGGGCCAGTGCAGAGGAGATGAGGAGGATCTGTGGCTGGAGTGTGCGTGTGCAAGAGGAGAGTGAACATGTGCAAGAGGAGAGTGAGCATGTGCAAGAGGAGAGTGAGCATGTGCAAGAGGAGAGTATGTGCAAGAAGAGAGTGAGCATGTGCAAGAGGAGAGTGAGCATGTGCAAGAACAGAGTGAGCATGTGCAAGAAGAGAGTGAGCATGTGCAAGAACAGAGTGAGCATGTGCAAGAACAGAGTGAGCATGTGTAAGAGGAGAGTGAACATGTGCAAGAGGAGAGTGAGCATGTGCAAGAGGAGAGTGAGCATGTGCAAGAGGAGAGTGAGCATGTGCAAGGATTTGAATATTTCTGGGGAAACATTGACTTATCCATAGCCGCGTGTCTGTAGCCTTCTCCACACACAGCCATAATGGTACAGAAATGGAGAGTCCTTAAAGAAAATAAGGCAACAGAAGGGAAGAGAGAGACCCAGACAGTGCCTGTGTAGAGACAAGTGCCACCACGGAAATCTGCAGACAATTAGGCAGCATGAGCAAGTGATCTAAATGTCTGGAAGAGTGTACAGATGGTGGTCAAGGCAGGGACCCCAAAAGTCTTGGGGCAAGTAGCCTCAAAGCCTTCTAGCACTTACCATTGTAAAAGGTATCAGAGCCCAGCTCTAATTTGTCATTCAGAGCCTCTAGGGTGGTCAGACTGCTAGAGTTCTGTTCTGTGTGGGCTTTTCTGGAACACCTGCTGCTGGGAGTCATGCTCTGGGCACCCTTGAGCATGTCCTGCCTTCCTGTTACTCTCCTTCTGGCTTCTATTCCACAACCACCCTCATCTGTTTTGTTTTCTTTGTGTCTATTTATCCTACCAATTCTCTCAGTCAGAAAGGTCAGTCTTGGATAACTAAAATAAAACCTACCTGCACAGGGCTCAGTTGAGATGAACGGCTACTGTAGGAAGGCTCTGCAGGTGACTGACAGGAAATCCTAGGGTCCTTTGCTCTGAAAGCAGTTTCCATTCATGTATGCAAGGTTAGCACCTACCAGGCCTGCAGCCTTGGAACAAGGAGGCAATATGCTCCTTCTGAATATTCAAGTTGTCCTGGCTGTGCCTGACATCCTGATTCCTGGACCACAGGGCACACCAGCTCATCCTAACAAGGTCTTTGCACCTAGCCCTTGCCTGTGACTTCTTATATCTGCTTGGTGTTAATAGTTTGACTTGAAAATACAGCCAAACAGTGGTTATTGTTCACTTCTAGATGCTTCTGGTACACAGTAACTTAGACTAACACATGAACGTCCCATAAAGATCCAGAAGGGATGGCAGTCAGGAGCCCTGCTAATACCAGAGGGAAAGCACTGACAAGGGGTGAGGCTGAAGGGAGAAGATGGCAATGTTCACAACAGAGTGTTTTCCAGCGAGAGATCAGACATGCTGAACATTCAGCTCCTGCCTTTGACAGTGAGCTGAGGGAGGCGTAGGATTTTCAGTTCTGGCCATCCCAACGGGGTGGTGGGCCAGTGTGAATAGGGGCAGGTATGTGCACGAGTGCATAAATATCTACACACATCTACATGCTTTTGCGTGTACACCCATGTACATCTATACTGCCCAAGTTCCCCTTGGCCTGCCTCTGACTGGCCGATAGGAAAACCTTCCCAACCCCCAATGGACATGCAACACTTGCCCGTTCTGCAGGGGATACAGCAGGGCGTGCCTGGCCGTGCTCCTCCTCCTCGGCTTTCTGACAGCTTGTAGGGTGGGCATGGTTAACAAGCCCCACAGCTGGCGGATCTGTGCAGACATAATTGCACTGGATGGTGGGGGAGCCCGGGAACCAAGGAAGAAATAAAATAGATAACAAGCAAGGAAGGAAAGCAGCACTGTAAACAGGCAGCATGTTTTCCCCTCCGCAGAGCGAGCTCTGTGGCTGGAGGCGGTGTCTGTGTGCAGCCTGACTCCTAATCCATTTCGCAAACAGCTTCCAGATGCTTCCAGCCCCAACCTACTCGGGAATTCCTGCCCTTCACAGATGCCTCTCCATGAGGGGGTCTGTCTATAAGTAAAACGGGGTGGATTTTACTAATCATTCATTTCCAATCTTCCTGACGGGGACTTTTATTAATAAACTCGTTTCATCTGTCTCTTTGATTAGGAAGGGTTTAATCGCTTAATCATGCGAAGGAGCAGAGAGCAAGGCCAGACCAGGGTTCAGGATACTCATGTGTGTGTGTGTGTGTGTGTGTGTGTGTGTTTGCATGTGCGTGTGTGGTATGTTTGTGGTGTGCGTGTGTGTGTGTGTGTGGTGTGTGTGTGTGGTGTGTGTAAGTGTGTGTGTGTGGTGTGTGTGTATGTGTATGTGTATGCAGGGGGTGTGTGTGGGAGGGTGGTGTTTGTGTGTGGTGTGTGTGTGTATATATATGTGTGTGCGTGTGTGCATGTGTGTGTGTGCATGTGTGTCTGTTGACATGCTGTAGTGAAATTCTGTAAATAAGTTTGCAGTTGATTGTGGGCAACAGAGGAGCTAAAGGACATGCCCAGAGCAAAGGAACTTGAGCTGCTCTGCCTCGACCTAGAAGCTCGGGGATTGGATAGTCTAGGCTTATAGGCTGGAGCACACATTCATGGACCCTCTGGCTGCAGAGACTGTCTCTGCTACGTTGTATCTCAGCTTTCCACTACATAGTAGAGAAACCTCATCTACCGTTGCGCTGTGATATGCAAGCAATGAAGGGACCTACGTTCTCTGCCTGTCACAGTTCTCCTCCTCTTCATTTTGCAATGGTCTTCTTTGTACAGCTTGGATGGTAGCTGGTAAAACTGGAGAAGAGACAGGAGACAGGGGTGCAGAGTCGACCTTAAAGCTTGTGAACCTCACCATCACCTCTCCTCCCACGTTAACCCCACTTTCCCTTAAACAAAGCCTTCCCTCTCTGCTCTGTGCCAGGATGCAAACATCTCCTGCTCACTTTCTGTGATTAGCGAAGCCTGCTAATTCCTCAACTAAATATAAGTGTCTCCTGTTAGGCACTTTCACCTGGGCAGCAGGGTTCTCCACTATCGATGGCTATTCAGTCCTAAGGAAGAGGCCAGGCAGCCCTGCTCTCTCCCTTTCCTCTGTCCTCTCCTCCCGGGACCCCAGCTCAGTCCCTCTTCCTGTTTCTCTGTCCTCTCTTCCCTTCCTGCCCGTCCCTCCAGAAGATTCCCTCCCAAGCACTCATCAGAACAGAAGCATGGCTGGGCCCCACTCAGTCACACGTCCTACTGCCATGTTGCGGCTGTCAGCGACGTACCTGTCTTTACTCTTGTTCATTGTCAGTAGGGAGCCTCTGGACCATCAGCTAAATCCTGCAGTTCTGGGATCACTGAGGTAGGCAGATGGTCTTACCACTGATGCCCCTCTGACCAGCAGAGAAAAAGGTGTGTCTACAACCCCATCTTCTCCCAGGCTGTCTCCATGTTCATCAGAGTGTTGTGCTTCTGACCCTCATGGATACAGTGTTTCTTACCTTCAGTGCCTCTGTTCAGAGCTTGCTAACTTTTAAGTAAGTCCAGGTGGAAATCGCTTGACAACAGAGGTTAATTGACTGCCAAAGACTCATATCCAGAAGAGGCAAAACCAAGAAGTACTCGGGCTTAGAAAGAAAGAGCCTCAGTCTTTGCCACAGAGGAGCTGGTTGGGCAGTGTACCGTGTCTTCTCTTGAGGAGAACGATGTGGACCCAATGCCAGCTATGAAGGACATGTAGACACACCCAGGAAGAGAAGCTGTACAGAGAAGAGGTAGGTAGACAGCCTTCTGTGATAATCCAAATGTCTTAGGATCCCCTGACACTAGCAGCCTCCTCCTCTGGAGTTCTCAGATGGAGCGGGGACTGTGATTCCATTTACAAACTCCGGTCCATGAAAGAACACGTCCTTACAATACTAAGCCACATCATTTGTGGTAATTTTCCTCAGAACTATAGAATCCAATTTACCAATTAAATTATTCCAATAGGATATTTCCAAGGCTGTTTTCATCACAATGCCTTGGCTCCTCACCTATAAACTAAATCTCCCATAGCGAAGTCACAAATGCTACCAGAATTTTTGAGAGCTACAGTGTTGGGAAAATAAAACCAAACACTGCGTCTGGGTCTGGGAAGTCAGCTCAGTTGATCAAGTGCCTTCAACAAAAGCACCAGGACCCAAGTCTTGGCCCCCAGCACCCTCCCGAAAACATGGGTCTGGCTGCATTTGCCTGTAATCCAAATGCTGAGGAAGTGGAGATGGGTGGGTGGGTCTTAGGAGGTTTCCAGGCTAGCCAGCCTAGCTAAATCACTGAACTTGAGGTTCAGTAGAAGGCCATGCCTCAGATTAGCTGGGATGTAACTGAGGAAAGCCTTTAGCATTAACCTCTAACCTCCACATATGTGTCAATGTGCATCTTCATCTGCATGGATGCATGCACACATACACACACATACACACCACAGTCATGCATACTTAAGTCTGGCCAGTGGCTGAGACAAGAAGGAAATAGAGTCTCCAGATTCTCGCTGTGGGCAGCACAGACAGCTCTGTGCAGTCTGAGGCAGGGATGGGAAGCCTAAATTGGACCCTCCTGTGGTAAGAAGTGACTCAGTTTTCCAGGTTAGGATTCATATGAATGATCTAAACATATTTGCCATATTCTGTGGTGTCCCTACACAGAGGTTTGGAGGAAAATGTCATTCCTTCTTTCTGTTAGTGACTCAGGGACACTATTTTACTTTTCCCCTCAGATCCTAAGAAGCTTTGAACAAGGCTGACCCTTCATCACAATTGCCATGTGGTTGCTGGATTGGGCCATTTTTATGCCTGCTTTTTGGAGGAAGGGGGTACTTTTTTTTGAGACAGGTCCTGGCTGTTCTGGAACTCTCTTCATAGACCAGGCTGGCCTCAAACTCACAGAAAGTTTGTATGCCTTCTAATGGGTTCTGCTGTTCCCCTCTTCTACCTGTGTGTTTTCATGAACCCAGCAAGTAGGTCTTTGTAAGAAGTAATTGGCTCAAAACGCGGGCTGTGAAGGAGAGAGGAGGCTCTGGGTGAGAGCAGCAGGCAGGGACTGGCTAGAGAAGACTGTCAGTCATACTGTCAGGGCGGACCGCCTGATGACGTCATGACTTCCAGGGCAGCAGAGACAGAACTGGGTGCTGGGGGAGAGACTCTGGCCGGACCGCATCAGAATCTGTGGGGACAAGGAATGGTACATGGAGGGCAGGTAGAATCTTCCAGCCAGAGCTTCCCCAGCAGCTGAAGACATTCCCTGCCCGTGGCGCTTCAACAGCAGATAAGAAAGATGGCAGAGTACATTTTAGTGGAAGATTCCGGAATCCCCTGGGGTGCAATCTTCCTGAGAGCAGAGGCCTCTGGTAAACCAAGGAGAGACGTCCCGGCTCCTGCGAGGCCTAGAATCTGCCCTCAGAGTTTGCCACTTCTCATGTACCTTGGTTACAGATTTAAAAAAGAAGAAGAAAAGAAAAAAGAAACAAACAACCATGGCGAAATTAAAACTTTAAAACGGACCCAATAAAAGCCGCAAAGATGAAATAGAAAAGTAAAAGAACCGCCAGGAAAGCCGGAAAGCCCGAGTAAGCAGAATGCCCGGAAGGCCAGGCAGGGTCTTGGTCTCCATTAGACGCAAATAAGGCAATAAAGCATGTCCCTGCTCTCCATGTGCCGAGGCTCGTCCCTGGAATAGGGCCGAAGGCCAGGTTAGAGGTGACAATCTTGGGAGGCTGCTGTCCCTGAAGGGGCCTTCTTCTCTTCCACTCACAGTGGCCAGTTTCCCTGTGACCGCTGGCTAATGACGGAAAGATGAGAGGTCCCACCAGCAGCACCAAGCGGACACCCTACACTCTTGGACCTTGGACCCTCCAGAAACAAGGGCAGATGTGCGCTTAGCTCTGCTCTTTCGCTTTGGGAAGTCAGAGTCCTCCACCAATGGATTCTAATAGACAGAGGTCCTGTGGATGCACAACGCCAGTGTGCCAGGTGCTAACAGACAGCTCCCACTCTTCTGCCTCTTACTGACCGACTTCTTTCAACTCCAGCAGGCTCTTCTCACAGTCAATTTCCCGGGTTAATCCAGGGCCAGGAGATAGCTCAGAGGGTAAAAGTGCTGACTACAAACCAGAGGACTGGAGTTGGGCCCCCAGAGCAGACATAGTAGCATGCATCTGAAGTATCAACAATCCCACTGTGGGGTGGGAGACATGGATAGGGGAATAGCATGAAGCTCAAGGCCCAGTAACATGGAGCACTGTGCTGCATGGGGACCAGAGACACCCTGCCTCAGTGTGGCAGAAGGTAAGAGCCAACTCCTGAATAATGTCTTCTGCTCTCCCCATGAACACAGTGGCAAATGGCATCTGCCTACACACACACACACACACACACACACAGACACACACACACACACACACACACAAAACATGTACCCACATGTGAAATAAATAATTACATACAGACATAACAAATAAATACCAAAGTGAGTCCAGATACCTACTTATGAAGGCTTCTGTAAGCTAAGGTGACTGTGTGGTCAACTGTCAGCTGAGGCCCCACGCTAAGCCCAGCAGAGGGAGGGTATGGTCTGCTATCATACAGTCAACTGTTGGTGTGCACATTAAATGGGGTGTGGAAATTAAGAGGAAGAGGGAGCTTTCAGAACAACAACAGAGATGGCTGAAGTTGCCTTCAATGTTGCAGAACTTCTGAACTTCTCTAGGCCCCAGTGTCCACACAGGAAGGATGCTACTGATGTAACTCCTCTATTCTAGATGAAGATGGTAACTGAGCACACCCCTGTCCCGCATTACTGCCTGAGTCTCTGAGTGCTGCTGGAAAGCATTTCGTGTAAGAGATGGCCTGCCTCGTTGGAAAGCTTGGGATTTAACAGATGTTCATCATTTCCTTTGTTTTGGTTTTAATATTGAGCTCTACAGAGGAAAATGTCTTCATGGATCTTTGAGTTACAGCTTTGATACTCAAAGTATAGAATCAAATGCCTGAAAACTATATTTATTTGCACTGAAGTATGTATGCATGTGTGTGTGTATATGTATGTCTGTGTGTGTGTGTGTGTGTGTGTGTGTGTGTGATAAAAGGAGAGAAAATAATTTAAACTGGCCTCACTGTTTAATTCTGTTCTTTTCTTTTGTGTGTATATTCCTGTGTGTTCGTGTGTATACATGGGTGTTTCTGCATGTGGGCATGGCTGTCTATTAGTATACGTGGAAGCCGGAGGATAGCTTCAAATGCCAGTCTTCAGGAACTACCTTCTGAGATAGTTTCCCACTTTCCTGGAGCTCACAAAATGCTAGCTGGCAGTGGGTGCCATGACTGTGTTTGTTCCTGCTTCCTTAGTGCTGATCTCTCTCTCTCTCTCTCTCTCTCTCTCTCTCTCTCTCTCTCTCTCTCTCTCTCTCTCTCTCTCTCCCTCCCTCTCTCACTCTTCCTCTCTCTCTCTCTCTCTCTCTCTTTCTCTCTCTCCCTCCCTCTCTCACTCTTCCTCTCTCTCTCTCTCTCTCTCTCTCTCTCTCTCTCTCTCTCTCACACACACACACACACACACACACACACACACACACACAATCACACACAGAGAGAGGGGCGGGAGGATTGGGGAGCACATTCGTCCACACGCTTTTCAGTCTACGGTTCTAATTGGATATGCATGGATTATTCCTTAAAGATGAGAATACATTTTAAGGCAGCACAGCCCCCAGTTTCACTTACACCCACCCTTCTGGCCATCCTTAAGGCCAGTGGCTGCAAAGAAGAGGATCTTAGATGGTTCTGTTCACTCTTTATCTCTGCTTTTCCTCTGGGGTTTTAATGAGAAAGTATGTGTGACAATGATTTTTCTGGGTCTGTGTTTTATCCAAAACATTTTAGGATGTTTTTAATTTTGGCTTAGATTGTGTGCCTAGCCTCTGCGTGTTAGTTTTTCATCAGTACAAGAAGACACTTGAGATGCACAACTCAAGGAAGGGAAGTTTGAGCTCCTGTCTGCAGATGTTTTGGTTAATGGTCATTGATTTGTGTCCTCAAAGATTTCAATGCTGGAGCAGAGCTGCTCACCCTATGGCAGCCAGGAGTCAGAGAGGTAGTCACGGAGCTGTCTGATCATGACACACAACACTAAGAAAACTCCCTCACCCGGGGAGTCCCACTTCCAAATAAGCCCTCAGTATCTTTTCATAACGCTGCCAGATTATGAATCCATCATTATTTCCTTGGTGGTCTAGGCCAGCAACTCATTGTCAGATCACTTCCCCCAAGTCTGTCAGCTGTCAAACAGCATTTAATGCTAGAGCCTAGGGGAGGGGTGCTTCAGGTATAAGCCATATCAGTATCTAGAGCTTTGCCTTCAAAGCCTCCTCCTCATTGGCTTTGATCACTAACAAATCTTTCTTCTTACCTCTTTCTCATTTGCGATGCATTCAGAGCTGTCTGTACCATTTTGGAGTACAGTGCCAGAGACTTAGCTCGACACTGATTACAAGCCTGGGGACTTCCTCTATCACCAGAGACGAGTACAGAACAGTATCAACCAAGAGAAGAACATTGGGTGGAATCTGATTGAAGTATCAATTCGTGTATTTGCCAAGAAGTCAGGACATACCATTCTTTTGGCACAGATAAGAAGCACAGGCATAGAGAGCTTTCAGCAAGAACATAGGACTTGACCTCCAGCCTTTTGATAGCCTGCTTATGTGGTTTAGATCAGTCCCTCAGGCATTTTCCTGAAGCACACATCCCTATCTGGCTCGCTTGTGATACCCAGGTAACAAAGATCATCTCTCAGGGGATGAGCTGGGAGATATCTCACTACATACAAAGTAAAACAACACAAAGTACCCTCAAGCTACCTGTGATCTGCTTCCTTGGATTCAGCAGTTACACCACACGGAGAACAATCCTCATGAGCTTGTCCTGCCCTGCCCCTCTGTAATCTAGATGGGACAACAACTGTGTCTCCAGGAGCCTTGCTTTCTGACTGTTTGGAATTCTGAAACCCAGAATACTGAAAGGGTTAAAATCTACTGTCATTCTTTGAAAAACCATTGATTTAAACTTCTTGTGGTTGCTTCAACACGTGCAGGCCAGTGACCACTCTTGAATGGAGTGGCAGGGATGTCGTGAGCTTGAGGACTATGGATAACTGACATTGGGGTTGAGCTGATGTTCTGTAACCTGAGATCTGTTTTCCCCCAGGAGAGAGAATTCTCACTTATACCAGCCTTGATTGTGTAAATCTTGCTTTTTTAAAACTATTTAAAACTATTTATTTTTAAATAAATTATTTAAATTTAATTTATTTAAAACTATTAATTAAATAGATGTGTTGGATAATCAATTGCTAGGGAGAATAGAGGTAGGCAGAATTTCCATTACCAGATCGGGGGAGGCGTCACAGGTTGGGACCACCAGGAGAAAGAGGAAAAGTAGAAAGAAGATGGAGAGGACCAGATGTCTCCATTAGACATGATGGACCAGGAACATGTGGCCAGGCTGATTGAGCAGCAATGATCTGGGTGAGATTCAAACAAGAACTCAGGGAGCATACCTAGGGAATTAACAGTCTAGTGTGTTAAAAAAAAATTAGGGGTAGTTTGCCAACAATTGTGCTAAAACTGATTTAACAATCCTCAGGACTCGACCTTGGTTATTGGTGTGGAGGTTTCCTGGGTCATACTAATAACTAATAGAGTTATTAAATGACATTTAAAAATACATTTACAAGCTGATGGCTTCTAGGGAAGGGATAGTCAGTTTTCTTTAAGGATGTGGCTCTGGGCTGGTCAATTACACTCCAATGGATGACTCTCTCAATCCTCTGCAAAGCAGATGGAGAAAACAAAGTTGTAGTCAATTGGTTATTAAATTTAAATTTTAAAAAAAGTAGGTGATTTGAGGGTTTAGGAAGGAGGTAATCAGGGAAGAGTAGAGGGAAGAAGTTGGCGTAGTTGTAATCAAGATACAGTCTGTAAAATTCTCCAAGAGTCAGTAACAATAAATTTAAAGGCCTACGGAGACGGCTCATCTATCAACAGCCCTTGCTGATATTGCAGAGAATCCACATTCTGTTCCCAGCACCCACGGCATTGTCTGTAACTCCAGTTCCAGGAGATCTGATTCCTCCTCTGGCCTCCTTGATCATTGAATACACATGTAGTGTATGGGTAAAATGTTCAAACACATAAAATAAAAATATTTATGACATATATTTATTTACTGACCCACTCATTTATTTGTGTCTGGGAGTATGCACAAACATGTTCCAGTAGATGTCTGTGCACATGCTCAGAGGTCAGAAGAGGAAGCTGAGTGTCCTTCCCTCCTCTTCCCCAACTATTCCTTTGTAGCAGTCTCTCCCACATCTCCAGATTACTCCCATTAAGAGTTTGGGTTATAGGTGTGTGGAGGATGCCCAGCTTGTTACATGGGTCCAAACTCTGCTCCTAGCGATGGTCCAGCAAATCCTCTTAATCATTAAAACGTCCTAAGCACTGCCAGCAGCACTCGTACTGATGAGCATGCGCACACTAGCCTTTGTCTGCAGCAGTCGGGACAGCAGCCACCGCTTCCTCCGGTGTTCCACTCTCTCAGCTCTGAGTGGGCTCCAGCCTTAAATGGCTGCTCTGCAAATGAAAACTTTCCACATTTAAGGTGCTCACAGTCTGGGGTAGTTTGTTTAGAGACGTGGATGCTCTATCCTCAGTACAGCGGGGTATTTATACAGGGTAGTGCACTTCTTGGTAAAGGCCTGCAAAGTTTCAAAGGGCAAGAAGCTCTTGAATTAGACAGAAGCAAAACCAATTTGCCCGGAGGGGAGAACATTGGGCATGTGATTAATCTTTTCCTGTCAGCTTCTCTGGCAGGGGACTATGCCGGCAGGAGGTAAACATGGTCTGGGTGTGTCTGAAAGAACGTTCCAGACACAGCCCTTACACAGGGAGAACAAGAAGAGCAGGGCAGTAAGCAGGGCAGTCCACCATGAAGCAAGATGGTGAAGCTCATTGACTAGGGCAGCTGGAACCATAGGAACCAGGATGTCATGCACAGTCTTTGACTGAGCCGGACTTCCACCTTGTTAGGGGCCAGGACATCATAGCTCTTGGCTTTCGAACCCTTAAACTTGGACTAGGAGTTATGCCACCAACTATATGGAGCCCTTACCTTGAACTGTGAGAAATCAATGTCTGAGTGTAAACACCGTGATGTTTTGTTACACAGCTTACATGGACTAAAGCACGGAATAGGAGACATGGTCTCCACAAGAAAAAAAAGACAGAAATCAGTTGAATACCCCTGAGGAGAAGACTGGAAACCCTCACTGGGATTTAGAGTGTAATGGGTTCAACATGATTACCAAGGGACTGGAGCCCTCAGAAGAACGAAGGCAGAATCTCAATGGGCTGGATGTAGCTGATGAGAGACTGAGGGAGTTTGGAAGTAGGTCAAGATTGTACAAGTTAGAGAGCCAGTGTCCTATGGCTGTCCCCGAGTGAGGACATTAAGCATCAATACATCATGGAGTAATGGGCATATGAAGGAACCTGAAAAGCCTGGATCAGAGTCTGCCTGGGTACCTAGAAGTTCCTTGTATCCATAGATCTCTCTGTAAAGGGGAAGGACAACTGTACCCCCCCCACACACACACTGTTCTACATTAAGAGTAAATTAGCTCAATGTGGAAATGGAAGTACCTTCTCAGGAACTGCTTAAGGTGAGCTCGGGATCCTCTCAGCTTCTTTCTTCATTTTTGCCTGCCCTGGACCACACCACTGGTCACTCCCCATTCCACAGCCCCTTCAAGTCTTAGTCTGCAGCACTCTCCAGAACTGACATTCTCAGTGGGGCCCATGACAAGAGCCTGTGACAATTCATACCACAGACAACAGACAGCTCAGCTCCCTCCTGGCCACCTAGCCACTGAATCTCAGGCGTCTTTACAACATCAGCATGCTTGGTTTTGTTTTGTCTTTCTTTCACGTAGAATACTGACTGCAGTCCCCTTTCTGGGGTCTTTTCACCTTTTTCCCCCGCCTAGTTCGTGCCTGTTCCGGCACAGCTGCTGACCTGACATGCAGAGCTACACGTTTGCTGAAGCCCTCCCAGGCCTTCGGAGCCTGAAGACTTCTGCTTCCCACCCGTGCTCTTTGCTCACACACTCTAACCCGCAGGCGCAAACAAGATCACCGTTGCCAGGACAAAACCCTTCAGGATGCCCCATTCAACACATGCACATTGCCATCTTAAAATTATATACACTTATTCCTCTCGGGGGAAAAAGGTTGTTGCAATGAAATCTTTATTTTTTTTAATAACCTGCACAAATACTTTATCAACTTAGCCATGGCTTGTGCCTCCTCCTCGAAATTTGAGGTAAACATCACCTTTCCACACCCCTGGGCTCCCTGCGTGAATCACTTCAGTTCCCGGTTTATAATTACTCTCACGATTGTTGGGAGAGCATTCTGTTGTGTCATATGGAAGCATGTGGTAGAACGTGACTCTGACATTTCTTTATTTGAAAATGAGAGCCATCGTACAAGTGCCTCTGAGTAAGGCATTTAGATGGGACCCTTTTCCTCTTCGGTGGTCCAGAGAGAGGCCGAGTGAGCTGAGTGTCTAGAAATGCCACAAGTGCAAACTTGGGACATCCCAGCAGATGGCCCTTGGAGCTATCATGGAAGGCTATTCTGAACAATCAACACCGAAACATGCTAAGCAGAAATAAACTATTGTCCATTTGAGTGGAAGTTAATGCCAGTGTTTTTATCAAAGAGGCAGAGTTCTGTGAGGATGCCTCCTGGGGACACCTTAGGGACATTGAGCAGACTGGGCTGTGTAGTGTAGAGACACCCCTGCTTCTGTAAACCAAGTAGCTCACCATTTGCCTGACTGGCCTCTTCCGAGGTATGTGTTAGCACTCCAGCTGGTTTTGAATAGACCTTTGAATGGCTTTCCTTATCACAGCTGACCCAACTCAAACAAGTACACCCAGCAGAGTCTGTAACGATGTGTCTCTATGCTACAAAACAGTATAACATCCCATGAGGCATTTGGGGGATTAAAGGATATGCCCCGAAAAATACACATTGCCACCTGTTTCCCTACCCTGCTGTCCCTCCTTCCGGAGTTGTAGGAGCATGGTTCTGAGGAGCCTTGTTCCTCCCTGCTGGATCACCAAACCTGGAGCCAACCTTTGCCTTTCTCTACCCTTCAGATGCAGCAGGGTAGAGGCTTTTTAGCCCTTACTCTGAATCTACCTCTCTGCTGACCTGCCAGGCCCTAAGGGCAGCCTGCTTTGCTCAAGTTCAGTCTATGAGCCTCAGGTATGAATGCTCTGAAGCTTAGATGAGGTTGGGCCTGTGTGGGCTGTAACTTGTTAATTAAATATTTGGATTTATGCAGCTTCCTTCTTCGGCATCCAAGGATCAGCAGGAGTTGGGATGGTGAACACCCAGCATTTTGCATTTGGGCATGTGAGACATAGAGGAATGGAGTTGGTAGAAAGGAGAGCACTTGCAGGGTGAGGGCCCCCTTATCCCTGCCTGCAGCTGGAAAACACCCCAGAGCAACCTGGCACTTCTGGAGCCGGGTAAGACCCCACTCTCCTATATAAACCAAACTGCCTCTGACAGTCTACGCCCACCCCGAGAAGCCCACACTCCTGCCTTCGTTTGTTCCCTGGGCCTGTTTTATAATCTGTATTTTCACCTCTGCTTAATGCATTCTTCCCCACAGCTGCCAGATATCCAGTGGAGACACAGTGACTGACAGGACGCTGTGACAAAACCAAGCATTAGACAGCAATTACCAACAGAGCACACTTTCCAAGCAAGGCTGTGGAGGTCCTGTTCATCCTGCTGTCCCTCTCCAAAGTACTTCCCCTTGCCCATCCACCACCCTTCAAATGCTTCACCACTCCTGCCTACCCCACAAATGCCATTATACTCCACATCTCCACACTTGGCCAGAGCCCAGACACTGGACTGGTAACCTCTCTGTGTGCTCCCCGGCACCTGGGGCTGCAGAGTTGGTCCAAATGGTAGCCAGGGGCTCGCCAGCCTTTTTCTACATGACCAGAAGCTCCCTGTGAGTGTGACCACCTACTTATACCCCGAGAACCTATATTTATTAGGTCCCCCAACGACTGTGGTGGGTTACATGAATCCTTGCCATTTTCTGTCTCCTTGTGGAGTACAGATGCTCTATTTTATTTATATCCATTTTCATTTTCCGTGTTTTAGATAACACGGCAACCTCCCACCTCCCTGGACTGAAAGAGACAGCCGAGGCTGTTTTTCCAAAACCACTTTGGGTTGTAAAAGAGCAGCTACAAAAAATTACTTGGCAAGTAAATATTTGATAAATGAACTGGCAAATTATTTAAAAGGCTTCTTGCTCATTTGGTAGAGTTGGGAGGTGTTAAGTCAGTCTTTTTGGTTCCTGTGCATTTTTGTATTCTTATCTGTTCCGCCGAGTGGAAAACCTTGATTTAATTCAGTAGGAAGGAGGCATGCTCTTACCCCAATCATTTTAATGAAATCAGCCAGCATCTAACAGTTTCCAGGACGATCATCATCATCATTATCTTGTAAGGAAATATGTTGCAACTCAGAATAATTTCTCTTTAAGAAAAAAAAAAAATCAAGAAAAGGCTGTTCTAATTTTAGATTCGAGAGCAAGGTGGGCGGAGCGAGAGAACAACCTAGCAAGTCATTTTGATCATTAAACAGGGATCCTTGACCTCATCTTTGGAAGGAGTTCACATTCTAAAGAAGCCAGATTCTAATTAGGTGTAGATGATACTGTTTTCTATATTATGGTTAATTAAAGAATGAGCAGATAGTTGTGACAACCAGTGACATTTTCTTTGAGCCATCTCAGGCTCAGCCACAGCTACAAAGGGGCAAGCAATCAGCAGTTGTCTTTAAAAGGAGCAGTTAGCGTAAAGTGGCTACTTCATCAATTTACACCCATTTTCTTAAGCAAATAGAACGCTGATATAGTGCCTACTGTTCAAATGGAAGACTCTTATATAAGCCCAAGGAAGACTGTTTCGTGTGCTGGGTCCCGATGGGGCAAGTGATTTCATTTCATGTTATCAATATGGTTCACATTTGCAGTAAGATCTGGAAGTTTCTCATCTCTCTCCATAGGTAATAACGTGCCTCATTCCCATGTTACGCTGCATAAGAGATTTAACTAGTATGTGATTTAGTGAGGATATATTTTTTAATACAGTGGTAGTTTAAATCAAAAGAAAGTTCCGTTTCTAAAAGCCTGATCAGAAAGTTATAGGAATTGAATATGTGCATCTATGTAACTTAAAAAAAATTAAATGCATAATAGAGAAGGGGCAAAACTGTTATTCTGTCTCTATATGGTAATCAGGCACACAGGCACACACACACACACACACACACACACACACACAGGCACACATGTTTACTAACACACCTTCCCACAAACATTTATTTTGCATATATGGATATATATAAATGGATTTTTAAAAATCATTAAACCACAAAAGTCCAGTGTCAATAATTTTTAAACTGTTATATATTATTGCACAGCTTTTGTGATTTCATTGAGATATGTTGCTTGTCATGGCCCCCACACAGGTGTGTGTGTGTGTGTGTGTGTGTGTGTGTATGTGTGTGTATGTGTGTGTGCACTTGTGTGTGTATGTGCATGTGCATGTGTGTGTGTGAGCATATGTGTGTGTTTGTGTGTGTATGTATGTATGTGTGTGTGCACTGTGTATGTGAGTGTGAGCATATGTGTGTGTGTTTGTGTGTGTATCTGCTATTCCAGAAGAAGAACAAATGCCACTAGAGGAGAGTAGGGTAAATGAGCATGGACACAATTAGAAAAATACATGCTACACATACAAAGAGAAATTATTTTGGCCTCAAAATCAAATAATAGTGAATCAAGGCCGGTCAGCACAGGCTAGTAATGCCAACTATGCTAGTGGGAGGCTAGAGCAGGCAGATCACAGACTCTATGAGACTGTAAGGGCTTCTGTGAGACTACGCAGTGAGACTAAGCCAGCCAGAGCAACTTAGAAAGACTATATTTCAAAGTTCAAAATGTAAAACAGCATGGGGTTACTGCTCAGTTATGGCACTTGACTAGCATGTACAAGGTTGTGGGTTCAGTCCCACAACCCACACTGAACAAAGAAGCTAAGTAAAACATTCTCTTGATTAATGAAATAAATAAAATGAAATAAAATGGAGCATATGACATGAGAAATTTAATTGGCCTAACAGAATTAGGATCATGAGACAAATTGATAAAATCATTGAATTTCATACCAATTATTCAGTCAACTTAAGACCAGATGGGGCTACTGGGTTGTGTAAATACAACCATTCCTGCGGTCAGTCCCTCTCAAAGACAGTCCAAGTGTAATTTCAGGACTTTACCTTGGTGGCTACAAGGTTGAGCTGAACCCTTTGCAGAACAGGAAAGCATTCTTTGCTGTAACCTACTGACAGGATCTGGTCATTTGCTCTCTGAGGCTGGGTTTTGCTATGCGCTTTGTTTTATTATGATATTAAGATAAGAGTGAGTGCAGACACTCCTGTGCATTGGTGTCTTCCATTTGCATCATATTTATTTTAAGTACTTTGAACTTCACCAGGCCCTTTATTCGCTCTCTCAAGCGGCAAAGCTTTTGTCCTTATCAGTGCATTTAGCATTATGATGGGAGACATCGATTAAGTCATGCTTAATGGATTATCAGATATTATCTTCTGTGCAATTTGTAAAGAATTAAGTTAATAATTTTCCAATCTTCGGGTCCAGAAAGTTTGGTTTCTTTACTTGGGCATGATTTACTGCCCCTACAATGATTAGCTGAACACAATGAATGGTAATTAAATTTAGGAAGGCAACTCAGTCACCTAAGAGAACAAACATGCAAGGAGTATGGCATGAGAAAGACACATCTCTGTCAATGTTCTTGATGTCGCACTAAGGTAAGATGGTGATTAACTGATCTCACAGACACATTACATATAAGAAAGACTGTAAGGATTTCACTTACTGAGGTCATAGAGTATAATTAAGCACTATCAAATATGACCCATGATCCAGGTCTCTTTCTAGTAGAAATGATTTGTCTGACATGCTCAGGAGAAATAAAAAAGAAATTTTAATGTTTTGCTAAGAAAAAATTAAAAAAAAATCAAAACACCATGCTGGGTAAAAACTTACTTTGAGGTGATATATGTGGAGAGTTTATATTTTATTTATGTGCAGAGAAATTTGGATTTTCAGAAATGCGACCGAGAAGGAAATTTGTCAAGTCAGCAAAGATCTCAATCTGCTTTTAATGTCAGTTATTGTCCCCCATGACTTCCTTCCCGCCTTAATCCTCTACTTTTCTTCTAAGATTTCCTTTGTGTTACGTCTCCCTTAAAAAAATATACAAAGTATCTCTGTGCTCAGAGTCCTAGCTGTAGCGTCTGTGGCTCAGTCACTGTGTCTATTTTCCAACCACCCAAACTGCAGGTGCGGCCATTCACACTGAATGCTGGTGAACACAACATTTAAACTCTGCCGGATTGCATCAAACCTATCTCTGCCGGGTTAGTAATCAAGTTACACAGGCTTAAAACCTCTGCACAAAACAGGAAATTCAGACACTGGTCGGACAGACTGGGGTCCCTAAATCCTAAGACTAACTTTGCAGCCGCTTGTCTGAGAAATTTCAAGCTCTGGCTTGTTTTCTCTGCTGTCCTTCTATGTTTGAAAACTATTTCTGGAGTGTGGAGCCTGGTTTGGTTGGAGGTCACTTTCGAATCTTTTGTGACTTGAGGTGGCATGCTTCTATTATTGCTTTTCTTTTAAAGAAAAACAAGACGGAAAAAGAAAGCTCGCCTTGGAAATGGTTGTGTTCTAAACATCTGAAACAGTATAAGCAAGACAGCTGCATTGGGGTAAATACATCAAATATACAGAAATATATAAAACTTAATCATGTCATGTATAGCGTGGCTGTTAAGCTGCAAATTACATTGGAAAATGTTTTTTTTTTTTTTTTTTAAAGGAAGTCACCTTAGCAATCTGCCCACACAGCTCTTTTACATTAAACTGGAAATGAATTCTGCATAACTGTGAAATGGATTGGATCCGGTTCCTACCCAGCATTGGAATATTACTTAATTCTTACCATGGTTCACATAGCACCAGGGAAACATCACAGCTGGCTCTGTGGGGGTCTGGTGGAGGGAGGAGAATAAGGTCTAGGAGGCAGGGGTCACATGGTCAGGAAGCTTGGGCATGAGCTTGGGTTCCTGGTTTAGCGGGGCTGAGCAATATTATAGTGATGCCTTCTCTAGACCGGGACACACGGCTGCTGAGTCACATGTTTGTCTTTTCATAATTTCTAGGCCCACCTGTAGGAGCTACAGACTAGCTCACTGGTGCCCTCATTAAATGACTGGTTCAGCAATGACATGCCAGAGTGGGGTCAGGAGCAGCTGTGGCCATACTGTGCTCTGAGTCCTTTCAAGGCCAATAGCATCCACATTTGGCTACCCATGGTTGCCAGGGAGATGGGAGTGTCTCTGTTTGGGATGCTCGGATACTGACAGCACACCTCAGAGCAGGGACACCACATGTCAGCCATGTTTGCCACAGAGGGTGTCACTGGGAACAGTGCGTGAGGGCTGTGACACCGGCAGCTCAGGATTCACTGAAGTTTGCCCAACAGACAGCCCAGCATTTTACATCCATGATGGTTTAATTTTATCTAAGTAATTTCAGAGTTACCTGTTTCCTACTGCATGGCTAGTGTGAATACGCCTCTGGCTTCTTTGGCCTGGGATAGCAACCCCTGATGTCTTACATGTTTTCAAGGTTTAAGTCCTTAGGACCCTAAGGCAGGACTAGCAAGATGAACATTTTTTTTCTCCCCTTTCTTGTCTCACTTAACTGCTGAGGGAATGGGACACAGAGAAACCAGAGAGGTTATCTCACAGGTTTAGATAGTGACTAGTCCTGAGGCCTGTTCATGAGAATCACCCCTACATACATCACACATGTCTGAACACCACCACCAGGCAAGTATGCAGAGGAATAGTGTGTACCTTTTAAAGTCTATGCCACACAGAGCCTGGGCAACCAGACCACATGTGACAGTATGGGACAGCATGGGACAGTATTGGACAGTATGGCCATGTTCACTGAAGCTTCTTCAGGATGATACTGAATCCATTCATCTGAGACATCAGTGGGATGACCCCCAAGCTCTACCAAATGCTTCTCTTTCTCCCGAATACACATTCTCTGAAGACACTTCACCTCAGCAAACAAGCTCATGGGTAACAGTGACAACTGACCAGCCGTGAGGGAAATTATGGTTTCCTTTGTTTGACAACACATCAGGGAACTAGAGGGCTTTCTGTGGCTCCCACCTGCTAGGAATACACCGTCGCCAATGGGACGGAGAAATACCATGAAAGTCTGAGGGCAGAGGAAAGCAAAACAACAACAACAACAAAAATCCCCCACCAGAGCTGCAAACACAAACAGCTCCCATCATGCAGAAATTGCCTTGGCGCGCGGGTCACTGGTGATTTCATTTGTAAGTAATGTTTTGATTGTCACAGATTATACGTTGCTCTCCTCCCCTGACATTTGTTGTACAGCGGGATTGATTTTCGTGCTCTCGTATGAAAAGGTCACTTTGATCAATGCAGTGTAATTGGCACTAAATTAGGATCATATCAGGTTATTTTGCTATTTAATGATGAAATATTAAAGAAAAGCGTGGGTAGATGGCAGGCCCTCACGTACACTTGAAAACCTGCTGAAAATGACTTTTATTTTGTAAGAAAAAAACTAGAGGGACAAACAACCTAAGTGCGGGAAATGACTGTGATACATTGGGATAGTGGCCCAGAATTATATATTTTCATTTGCAACAGACTGAAAAGCCCAGACACAAAACAGCAGACCCAGCAGTCAGTCCTGCTCGGCTGCACGGAGAGCCTTATAAGAAAGGCTATTGATGGTGTGCTCTTTATGTGCTAGTTAGAAGTGTTAAGCCTTTTCATTCTGCATATAGTAATTACGCTTAAAAACATTTGTGTGCGCTGCATCCGCTTATTAGACAAGCCTCAGCCTTTGAAAACCTGCAAGTTGGTTATGGCCCCCTGTTTGAACACTCTCCTGTGTCCGGAGGGTGTTTTGGACTCCGCCTGGCTTTCCAGGTTTGCACCTAAAGTAATTATAAGCATCGTAAGGAGTGTTAAATACCGAGTGTTATTTTCTCCATTGTAAATAGTCATGTTGTCCCGTTACGGAGCAAGAAAACACACACACACACACACACACAGAGAGAGAGAGAGAGAGAGAGAGAGAGAGAGAGAGAGATTAGACTTTCAAATGTGGCAGTCTCCGAAGAGTGTAAAGTGCTTTGTGCCTGGTTCAGTGTCATCTGCTGCCTGAACTAAACATGGGGGTTAAGCATTTTAACATCTAGAAAAATGAAAGCACAAATATTGGTAAAATAATTCAGACAAGAGCTCATCAGGGCAGAGGAGGTGGCCATATCCCAAGAAAGAATGGCAAGATTAGGCAGCATTTAAGACTCAGGGGCTTCCAGTCACCCTGAGGGAACCCCAGGTGCTGTAGGCACACTTGGACCTTCTACTCATTTTGAACATCTGTTTGGAGCCTCGAGGGTAACCAAGAATGAGATCATCATAAAGAGCGGGTTTCCCATGATTCCTGACAGTCAGGCTATGCTAACCACTTCTCTCCAGAAATGATACAATGACCATCATTTGGGGACAGAAACCATGTTGGGGTATTAGTGTTTGTTTTGATCTGGATGTTGCCCCATGAGGTATGTGCAAGTATGACCCACCTGGAATGAAAGTTTGCAGACATAAAATTAAGACAGGACTCTAGACAGATGTCCCGTGAGTGTGAATTAGTTCTGCCCCAGAGTAGGAGGGCACCATGTGTTCACCTTGCTTGCTAGTGGTATTTGTTTTCTGCAGTCCTGGGACCCAGTGAGAGATTCTACAGGATCTTCTGTCCCAAACAGGCAAACCTCAGTGTAAGAGACAGCAGTTGTGTGTCATGTTACCTAGAGCTGGCATTTTTACCCGATGCCCATTTCTAAGTTCAGAGCCAGAGATGCTGAGAGCAGAAGCCTGGGCTTGAGTGGAGGGTGCTTGGTTGTCATTTAGCTTTACCAAGGTCTACTTGGAATGTGAAGGTCGGCACTCTGAAGGCCTCTGCAGCCCAGTGTGCCTTCTATAGCTTTGGAATCCATGCACTCTCTTTCAGATTATAGCATCTGATACTGCCTGGTGGGCGTAGACAGCCCTGCCCGGGCTTTGCCCAGCATCTGTGTGAAGAGCTAGGCTTGTGTCTTACCTACAGCCCCAGTACACGGGAAGAGTATGGCAGAGATAGTGGAATGCTGGGGTCTTACTGGCCACACGGTCTAGCCAATTTGTGAGTTAGAGTTTAGTGAAATGACCTGCCTGTAAAACATTAAGGTAGAAAGTAATCAAAGATACCCAAAGTTGATCTCTGGCCTCTATTTGTGCACACACAGACACAGACACACACACACACACACACACACACACAGAGAGAGAGAGAGAGAGAGAGAGAGAGAGAGAGAGAGAGAGAGAGAGAGAGACTGTGAAAGAAAGAGGGAAAAAAAGAAGGAAAGAAAGGAAGGAAGGAAGGAAGGAAGAAAGGAAGAAAGAAAGATGAAGGAGGTAGAGAGAGGAGGGAGGGAGGCTGTCTGGCCAAGGGAGGTTGTGAGAATGATGCTCTCATTGCAGAGAGGACTTGGGGTCTACCCTGTCACTCCCCAGCCTCAGCTTTCACAGGCCCCACCTGCACCCTGCCCACTGTACTTTGCCAACTCCCATTGTATTTACTAGTCCTTGTGGGCAAGATGGAGTTTTTAGGCCTTTAAGTGGCTGGCATTCTGTACCTTGACTTGTATTCCCAGTGTGACATGTCCTAACTGAGTTAGAATCTCCCAGAACAACAGCTCTATAGCTGTCCTCTGAGTAGGGCTGTTAGATGAACAGATCGGATCTCAGATACCTTGGATTAGCCCATGCCACTGTATGAGTTCTGTAAGGTCGTCCAGGTGTGAGAGGGAAACTGGAAGTGAAGTGGAAGGGAAGCCAAACCCAGGCCCACAAAACGCTTTACATAAGAAAAAAAAGGCAGAGTTCCTGAGCAATGCTAGGAGCTGACAGGGACTAGTCATGTATGTGTGTGTCCATTGATGCATGTGTCAACTGGTATGAGAAGGTGCGCCTGTGTGAAGGCCTCAGGTCAATGTTGTCTGTCTCAGTCACTCTCCAGCTCTTTTTGCTTTAAGACACAGTTTTTTCCCTGAACCTGGAGCTCATCAATTTGGCTATATTGGCTAGCCCGCCAGGCCCTGGGATCCTACTGTGTTTGCTTCCACAGTGTTGAAGCTACAGCCACGTCCTGCTTGATTGTCTGGCTTTTTACATGGATTCTGAGGATGAAGTTGGGTAGGAACCTAGGTTCCCCATAGAGTAGACACTCCTCTTCGTGAGCCTCCCACAGTGATAGGGACTGCACTGACTTCCTGACTTCACCACTTCCCAAGGATCTTTTACTACCGTTGTTTTGGGGTTACATTTTAACAGGTAAGTTCCAGGAGGGTGCCTTCAGATCACGGCAGCTCACAAGCCCTTCTTTAACCACCACAAAGAACCAGAGTGCATGTGGCCCAGCAGATGAAACTTTCGTACCTTTGAGAAGTAGGTAAGAGCCACACAGGCCCAACACTTGCCTCCAATGGCTCCCAGGGTGTAGAGAACTTACAGCTAGCCACAAGAGACAAGAAGACCAAGTGGATCCAGGCTCTGTACATATCACCAGAGGTCTTTGACCTCTGGAGCACAGTGCTTTATTGAGATCCACAGTGTTAAACAACAGCGGGCATGAACCACAGTAGGGTAGTTTGTAACCACCCGTGAACTAGCTAGCCAGCGTGAGAGCCCCTGTATGGCAGAAGAGCCCTGATCCCTGGGGAAAGATATGTTGTGCCCCTAGTGCTAGTATAGACGTGCTGGCCACCTGTGGCTCCATTCTATCTCTGTTCCTAAAGGCTGGCCTCCATGACCACTGGTCAGGTCAGCATAGCATGTAACAGGAAACCTGCCCTTCTGCTCTGGACAGGAGTGAACTAAGATATCCTGCTTCCTGGCAATCCTCTCCCAGACCCAGATGAATGAATCTCCCTCCCCGTGTTTCCCGCTCTTGACCCACAGGCTTACAAGAGCCCCATAGGCAGGGGGATGCAGATGGGAGTGCAGTGGCCACAAGTCAAAGCCATTCGGCCCCAGTGCAATGTCTGAATCCCTGTTTCATTTGCGAATGTTAACAGGCAGGCCTTGCGTCCATGCACTGCCGTCTTCGTGAGCCGCCCGCTCCTGTGTCATCTGGATCAACATGTTTTCTTCCTTTTCTCTGATCGCTGCTAGTGATTAGCTTGATTAGTAGGATTGTGGTCTGTTCCAGGTGCTCAGAGCATTCTCAGGGACCTGAAGAATGACTTTGCCGCAGCTGGAAATAGCTAGAGCAATGCCAGCTGCACAAAGGCACGAACTCCAGTCTTGTACCACTGGCTGGAGGTCACAGAGTCTCTGTTCCCTATGCCTAAGTCGGTCCACGTACATGTCTACATCCACACATTACTGCTATGAGAACTTTGGCGGTCATGGTGGTGGTAAGGAAACTGTCTGAGGAATTATGAAACTAGAGGCAGGCTTCCAATCAGGTGACATGTTTCGATGCACCATAAGAAGTCCCTTTCGTTAGCATATAAAAAAATACAGAAATATCCAAGCAGGGCCCAATTTCCCAGGCCTGTAATCCCAGCTAATTAGGATAGCAAGGTAGGAGCTTCTCAAGGTCAAGCCCTGCCTGCCACACAGAAGGTTTATGACTAGCTTGGACAATATGGGAAGAACTTTCTTTTAAAAATACCTAATAAAAAGGGAAGGCTGTGGTTACAGTTTAGCAGAAGACTTTTTACCTAGCATAACAAAGCTCTGTATTTAACCTCTGATATTTCAGATAAACAAGCTTGTTTTCTAAGATCTTAACTATACCAGATCCTGTTCATAGATTTGAGGCCAGACTCTCGGGCTCTGATTGTCACTTCTGTTCTTGTTTATTGGACATATCTCCTCTTCATTTTCCCTCATGGTTTTCTCTTTCTCATATATATCCAGATATCTGGTGTCCGGGCAAACATTGGTCTGGGAAACACTGCTTCACCTCACTCATGCTCCTGATCTAAGGTCACCTGTGGTAGGCTGCCGAACAGTGGTCTCAAGTTCTGGAATCACAGTCTGTTTTGTAGAGAATATATTTCCCCTAAAATGGAAGGTCTATCTTGGTCATGTGCCTCTGTACACATGTGTTTTGAGATGATATCTTGCTATGTATCCCAAGTTCTCTTTATGTTCCTAATCCTCCTGCCTCAACCTCCCCAGTGCCGAGATTATAAACCTGTGCCACAACATATTTTGTGAGTTTTCTGCTTTGAAATTAAAGCAGAAAGTGAAAAATAAACTAAACATGTGACTTCATAGCTGCAGACATGGCATGTATGTTCTATGCTTTGATTATGCTCATGCTGTGGCTACACACATGACATGAGCCTGCTTACTTGTGAACTCAACCAAGAGAATGTGATAAAAGTGATAGAGAAAACACATTGTATGTACTCACTGATAAGGAATATTAGCTCAAAAGCATGGAATACCCAAGATACAATTCACAGATCATATGAAACTCAAGAAGAAGGAAGACCAAAATGTGGATGCTTCAGTCCTTCTTAGAAGGGGGAACAAAATACTCACTGGAGGAAATATGGAGACAATGTGTGGAACAGAGACTGAAGGAAAGGCCATTCAGAGACTGCCAAATCTGGGCATCTATCCCATATGCAGCCACCAAACCCAGTCACTATTGCTGATTCCAAGAAGTGCTTGCTGACAGGGGTCTGATATAGTTTTCTCCTGAGAGGCTCTGCCAGAGCCTTACAGATACAGATGAGGATGCTTGAAGCTAACCATCGGACTGAGAGAAACCATGGGAGCTAGAGAAAGGACTAAGGAAGCTGAAGGGGTTTGCAAACCCATGGAAAGAACATTGTCAACCAACCAGACCCCCCAGAGCTCCCAGAGACTAAACCACCAACCAAAGAGAACACAGGAGGGACCCATGGCTCCAGCTGCATATGTAGCAGAGGATGGCATTCTCTGGCATCAATAGGAGGAGAAGCCCTTGATCCTGTGAAGGCTTGATTTCCCAGTGTAGGGGAATGCCAGGGTTTTGAGGTGTGACTTGGGGGCGGGAAGCATCCTCATAGAAGCAGGGTGAAGGGGGATGGGAGTGGGGGGAATGTAGAGAGGGGATAACATTTGAAATATAAATACATAAAATGTCCAGTTAAAAATGATTAGAAATAAAAGGGTTGTTTTCTAAGTGAAAATTCTGCTTACCTAGTTTAAGGTCTATGTCATTTTTGAGGTCATTTTCATTTTATGGGTATAAATGTTTTACACACACACACACACACACACACACACACACACACACACACACACACACGTGTCTGTCTTGTATCCAAATAAGCCAGAAGAGTGTATGAGATCCTTTTGAACTGGAGTTGCAGACATACTTAGACCCTATGTGGGAACTGAGAATTGAACCCAGGTCCTCTGGAAGAGCATCAAGGAACATATCTCCAGCTTAGCAATTGACTTTTCCATACACGTGTCAACACAAATACTTTTGTTAATGTTAGTCTATGCTTTTACTTTTTAGATTATGTTAGAATTACACTGCTTCCCTCCTTTCTTTTCTCCCTGGAAACCAGCTGTTCCCATCCTGTGGGTTGTGACTCTTTGGGGGCTGTATAACACATATTCTGCATATTACATATTAATGTGATGATTCACAACAGTAGTAAAATTGTAGTTATAAAGCAGCAATGAAATTAACTTTTGGTTGGTTGGGGGTCACCACAACACAAGAAACTGTATTAAAGGCTCACAGCCTTAGGAAGGCTGAGAAAGGCTGCTGTAAACACTCATGTATATGCCTTGTTCTCTTGCAAATCCATGGCCTCTTTTTACATTAGTTGCTGTTATATGTAAATGTGTGTATGTGTATATGTGTATGCATGTGTGTATGTGTGCATGTATGTGTATGTTTATGTATATATGTGTATGTGCACATATGTGAATATATATGTATGTATATGCATTTGTATATGTGTATACATATGTGTACATGTGTATGTATGTGTATGAATATATATGCATATATCTCTAAATATATCATAATTAATCTATATAATGTAAATGAATGACTGACCATCTAGTATTTTTTAAAGTTATACAGTGTCATTCTCCGGAATAAGGAATTACAAACACCACAGTCAATGGTGAAAATTTCAAGTGAGAAAGAAAGAAAGTGTGGAACTTGTCTCTAACTTCCCACCCTGGTCCACATAGTCACACAGAGATTCTACCCCACAGATTCCTTAGCATGCCGGTTTATCATTCAGTACCATGGTTACACTTACCCACTAAAATGAATCTGGCTAAATTACTTAAAAGACATTTTAATTATAAACTAAAATACAAATAGACTCACTGATTATGCCCAGAATCAGCTTATCTATATGCAAATGACACTGGACTTTGCACCATTTGGAAAGATTCTCCACAATTACCCGAAACCTCTTCAGAATGAAGGTATGAGTGATTCTCCCATTGTTATTTCTGACTTACAAGAGGATGACATGGTCTAAGTATGAAGTCTCCCCTCTTATCCTAAAAACTTCAACATGACATTATCTTCATCGTAACAGAAGAAAAGCATGATGGATAATAATTAAAGTGCACAATACGAGCTGTTTTAAGATCAAATGGTTTAAGATAGCAAAGGAAGCAAAATGAGGGTATCCCATCCCCCAGCTCCCCCGCCTAACTCCCCTTCTCACATTGGCTTATTAAATAAGTGTAATGTTTGTATCCTGTACCACATGCTATTCTTTTAATTATTAGAAGTGATTTTCTATTTGCTCATTAAGATGAACGAATTTGGGAAACAGTTCTGCAAGGATTATTAAGAAACCCACAGAGCCTGACCTTGTTCCTGCTGTGATTTCTCCCCACAGGGGAAGCCTTCCAACCCCTGCCACAGCTACTTTATTATTTCTGTCTGTGCTTTCCTGGACAGTGTGATGCTGTCCATACTGGCTCCTGTGCCTCGGCATTGGCATTGGGAGCCTTTTTGTGAATACCTGTGATTGCATTTGAAATGAGTGACGTTCCAGGGTGTAAATTATGACAGTAAGTCAGTGTAACATGGGGACTTTCGGGGAATCCTGCCTCATGACTTTGAGATGCATAAAGCTATATCTCCTTTTGTGTAAGGCCCGTTTACTTCCAAGGTCACCCAGGAAGTTCAGGTTTCTTTTAAATTAACATTCATCTTAGCTTTGGGGACCTATAGCTCTGAATTTGTACTACTGTATAAATTGAGGTAACCAGGATGCCGCATGCACCACCACCCCAGTGTAATCGTTTCTGTCCCTATGCTCATCCTGAACATGTTCTTGGTCCCCAGCACTGAGACTTTTCTAGAATGCCACAAATGTATTTTCTTACTGCAAAGTGTCACTGGCTTCATTCATTCACAGTTCTGAGATAGGTTTCTGCTCCTATCTTCACTTTAAAATGGGTGTGTGCGCATGTGTACCCACGTGCATGTGTGCATGCATGTGCACATGTGTACATGTGTGTGTGTGTGTGTGTGTGTGTGTGTGTGTGTGTGTGTGTGTGTGATGACTATCAAATCTTCCTAGGAGTTGTCAACTAGAAAGCTTAGTGTTATATATGGGGTACTTCACACTCAAGTTGTCAGAGGCGTTCTAGAGACCACAGAATCATACAAGCTATTGCTCTTGATCTTGGTTGTTGCCAGACTTGATAAGAAGAAAGTCTTGCTGAAGATATCTCATACTTTAGTCCCAGGATGCAGAGGAATCAAGTTGGCATCCACCGGGAAGCTTCCGCAGGCTTTTGTAGCATGGGAGAATGCTGTGCTGGTTACGGCGTGAGAGGAATCAGCAGTTGTCAATCTAGGTGTGAAGACTGAGGATTGCAATAATGACCAGGCTGGCCAGCTGTGTCTGTGGCACAGTAATGGCGCAGATGATCCAGGGGTAGCCAACTACTTTCTGGTTGGACTAAAGACCCCATCCACAGAAGCAAACACATACCTGGTTATAAATCACAGTCTTGCTAAGGACCTACGGCTGAGGGGCTCATAGTTTCCAGGGGTGAGCCTACTACCATAATTTTGCTAAGTTAATACCGGCTCAAGGCTGCCTTCAATTCACATCTTCCATACCATAATTTAGTGTTGCTCTCAGATTCCATCAGTGAGCAATCAGTTAATGCAGAAGCTCACAACTGGCCAAAGTGCAGGGAAGCCATGTCATGTCACTGTGGACTGCTCAGCTCCAGTGAGACATCTCGATCCCATCCCTTTTCCCACAAGCAAAGGCACCAGGTCTCGGAGGACTGCTGCAAATGGTAATTTTGGGGTGACTGACCTCATCCACTTGTGTGAGATCATTGGCTTTGCTCATTCTACAGGCATCGGGTAGCTCCTCTCCAGCGATATGGTTGCCACATTACAGCCTATGCAACTCTGCTTTGGGTCCTCAATCCTCTGGGCACCATTAAGTAGCATCAGCTTCCATGTCCCCTACAGCAGCTCTGGGATCTGCTCGGGAGTTCGTGGCTACAACAGGTCCAGTTGTGTTACATCCATGCCCAGCAGGGGCCAGACAGATATCTGAAGAAAAACAAAGGGCCAACTATATAAAGGCACATCAGTGAAGAGCGCTAACACGTTAGATAGAAGTGAAGATTTCATTTAATGGGTGAAGGTGAAAAGAAAGATGGGCTGGGGTGGATAGAGACCTGCTGGAGTAGGAGGGTGGGGTGAAAATCAGGATGTGGAATTGTATCTTCATCATAAAGTAAGTAGTGGGGATAAGAATGATGGATGGCATTGTCCCCAAAGGGACACATGCCAGAACTGTTCCTGATAGATGTCCAGAGCATCCAATTTGGATGGAAACAAAGGAGAAATGTGGAAGGTGGGGAACTTAACTGCATTTGCTATTTTACCCCTTGCTGTAATCACATATTTGAAGAAAGTAACTTTAGAGAGGAAGAAATGCTTCCTCCACCTTGAGGTATGAGAAGATGCAGCCCACCATGGTGGGGAAGACCTGGCAGTGGGAACTCAAGGCTGGGTGCTCTACTTCCTCACATCTCCATGCAAAAGAGACTGGAGGTAAGCTGAGCTCTCTCATCCTGGTCCTCTTCCTAGTTCTCCTTCCCCTCTCCCCCTCCTCATCTTCCTTCTCCTCCTCCTTTTCCCTCTCCCTCTCCTATCCCTTCTCTTCCCCCTCTTCTCCTTCCTCTTCCTTTTTTCTGCTTCCTTCTTCTTTCCTTCTTCCTCTTCTCCTGTTTGTTGGGTTGTTTTTTTCTATATAGGGTCTCTATATACAGCCCTAACAGGCCTGGAACTTGCTAAGTAGACCAGGCTGGCCTCACGGAAATCCAACTGTTTCTGCCTCTCAGGTGCTGGAACCCAAAGTGTGTGCCACCATGCCTGACTACATGTCTCCTTGATGAATTGGGACTGCCCTCATTTAGTGAAATTTAACTTTTCCTGTGACTGTCCTGAATTCTGTTTTTATATTATCATATTTTTTCTACTCTTGGGGATATATTGTTGAGACTAGCTCTTGTTTTGGGTAGGTTTGACTCAGAGATGGAACTGTGCCACCCAGGCCAGTATTAGACATACTCTCAAACTGCAGTGGCTGGGGCTTGGGGGGAGAACTCTTGCTTGGCTTTATCAGTTACACATTTTCATTTACCTTCCTAAAAAGAATTTTTTGTCTGAGAATTTTGAACATTTTCCTTTCCCCAAACAATGTTTCTGGTGTGTGTGTGTGTGTGTGTGTGTGTGTGTTTCACAGTGACACTCAGTGCTTACTCAGAGTCTGGAGTTGAGAGTGCAGCTCTGGCAGATGCCTAGCCTTACAGCCTAGCTCCTGATCAGCACAGAACCATCCCTGGGAAGATATAAGTCTTGGCACAGGACTACTCCTTTAAAAGCAGCAGATGAAGACCTGAGAAAAGGACCTTGACATTTCTTAGCTCATCTCCATAAACAATATGGTTGTGAGCCTTGTTTAAGACAGATTCCCATGGGAGGAACACAGTGCAGGTCTCCAACACTCTCGGCCTCCATATGCAATGCCTGTGGTTCTACTTTCCACACAAATGCCAGTAGGAGAAAGGCAACAGCGCAACAGCGCAGAGACCACCAACCCTTTTGTTTTGTAACAACCTTTTATTGTATTGATGGAGCTTCGTTTTGCCTTCCTTGATCTAACCACACACTGTAGACACATTATCTCCTAAAACCCCACTGAAGACTTACAGGGGAATCGTCATAATGAAGAGTCTAGCAAAACAGAAAGTGGATCCTGGGCGATAAAGGACTGTGCAGCCATGTCAGCTGAGACTGGGGTCAGTGTCTAACCGCAGGCATCATTTCAAAGGTGCTGAGGACGTGGGCGATTCTTCTTTTAATTTTTTGGGGGGGGGAATTTTTGTTTTGCTAATTTTAGAAAGCAATGCTGATATTTGCCTACATTTTAAAAAACACAAGCATACGATGCATATTCACACAAACCACTGTGCCACAAAATAACCAAGATGGGGGGGGCAGTTAAAATGTCAATGTCTAAAAGTAATGACCCGCGCTAATATTACTGGATGAGCCCATCTTGTGAAATACTTATTTCTAGGGAGGAATGACAAGCAGACGAGATCCCTAGAACGGAGCCTGAGCAGCTGAGAGCGCCCACTCAGCTCTTCATCGCTGTGGCAAAACAGTTGGTATCGATAACCAGAGAAGAGATGGATAGACCACGATTGATTGCCCCACCTCTTTGGGCCCATAGGAAGCCTGTGTTTGGTGGGAACTCATGTCTTTGTGCTTGCGGTGAGGCTTTTCCTCGTGATGAAAATACAAGGGCCTGGCTTTTTGGTGAAGCTCTACCTCCTGTGTGAAACAAGTAACTGAACAGAGCATGCGCATCAGGAGCTGGAGCAAAGGAACAGGAAAGGGGCGGGGGAGGGGAACTGGATCCCCACAGTAACTACAGGTGCCCCTTTCCATCAAAAATAACTCTGGAATCACAAAGGAATAATTTAAATGGAAAAATATAGAAAGTCCTTGGTGGAAACAAGAAGCTGTTAACTAGCTCATTGTTGAACACACAGAAAGTGAGGCGTCTGGCCATCTGTCCACAAACAGAACAATATGAAAAGGTATTAAACATCACCGGGCATCCGGGAACCACACGTAAAACTGACTTCAAAACTGTTTATCCCTCGTTCACCTAAAAGAGAAGACAAAAACCAACAAGTCAGGGCAGGAACCATCCCAGGTAGTTCCGGAGGATTCGCCCAAGCGTCGGGATGATCAAAACTGTAAACAAGTTTGCGTTTAGCCGTCAAGTTGGACTCTGCCGTATTTAATGGGAAGAATTAGATAAGTCAAAAAAGATAGAGGCACAGCGATGTTCATTACAACATTATTTATATTGGAGGAAATTGGAATCGACCCGAATGTTCATCAAAGGAAATCTGTTAAATAAATTAGAAAGCATCTATACCACTCAGCTATTAAAAAGACTGATGTCAATCTACAATTGCTGACTTGGAAAAATGTCGAGGAGTGAACGAGGCGGTGGCTGCTTGTGGTCAGCAGAGCACGCACGGCCACAGGCTCACACACGTGTGGGAGGGATGTATAGATGGTAGACCTTCATACAATGGACTGGTTTAGCACAATAAAGAAAGTATAAACTTAAGGTTTATTAGTGGCAGCCATAAACTTTCTCATTCCCCATATTTTCTTCCAAACCTGGACAGTTTGGAGATGAAAACTTTATTATGGTTTATGTTTGCTTGTTTGTTTGCTATTGTGATAATGTTTCTTCTCTGGTCTTATTTCTTAAAACAAAAATATCATGTACATGTGCAGTGGGCTGGGATAGAGATGGTTTGTAGAGAAAGTGCTTGTCTGGAAAGCATGGAATGTGAGCTCACATCTCCAGTACGTACACACAGAGCATAGCAGCGTGTCTGTATCTGTAGTGCCAGAGCGAGAAGGCAGAGGCAGGAGGATCCCCAGATCATTCACCAGCCAGGCCAGCAGAACCAGTGCGCTCCAAGTTCAAAGAGAGACCCTGCATCAAAAATAACAAGGCGACAGTAACTGACAAAGACAGCTGCTGTTGGCTTCTGGCCTTCACAGTACACATTTACATGTACACACACACACAAACACACACACTGGAGCACATGCACATACATACCCATGTGTGCACATGTGTGTGCATATCCATGTATACACACACACACACACACACACACACACACACACACACACACACTTTTGTTCCTATAGTATAAAAGCAATGTTATACTAGTCTACTTCCTCAGTAGTTGAAATGGTTAAAAAAAAGTTGGGCAAGCACTGTTCTGATATGTTTATTGTGACTTTACTTACCCTGATTATCTTGTTAGGACTTCAGTCTTGCTTTCCAGAAAACTTATATTTATTGTGGTGCAATATTAGATAAGGTGATGTAACTGGAAAAGTATCAAGCCTGCACCTGGTTCTCACATACATGTGTGTGTGTGTGTGTGTGTGTGTGTGTGTGTGTGTATGTGTGTATGTTTGTGTGTGTGTGTGTGTGACAGAGAGAGAGAGAGAGAGAGACAGAGAGAGAGAGAGAGAGAGAGAGAGACAGAGAGAGAGAGACAGAGAGACAGAGAGAGAGAGAATTTCTTCTGGTGTGCATCAACAATGTGGTTTCTTTTGTCTACACTGTGAGTAGTTCCCTCTGGTCTACTCTGACCACACGTTTCCTTGAATTTCTACTGTGTGTACAACTCCTGTGGCCTGCATCATTAACACAGCTCCTCTAGTCTACATTGTATGTGCAATTGCTTTTGTCTATACCTCCACAGAGTTCCTGTGGTCAACAGAGTCATGTTGGCAGAATCAGCCGGAATGTATGTCTACCGAGTTGCTTGCACAAACACAGAAGCATGCCAGTCTTCTCATGCAGCAAATCTTATTTCCGATACAAATTTGAAAACCTGCGAAGCGTGATAATATTAACTTTAGCATCTATGACCTCCCATAAAACAAAGGAGGAGGAGACGGAGGCTGACGGGTTCTAATGATGCTTTTGGACTCTACTCATGGCTTCCGTAACGACCAGGGAAGATTTATACTCACTCTCTAGATATAATTAGACACCCACAAACCCGTCTGACCCTGCCGCAGTGAAGAGCCCTTCTGCTTTTTGTTTCAGCGGACGAATCAATACTCTCACGTCCCGCCTCTGTGGAGTGAAATTGAGGAAATGAAAATCGGATAATTTTGCTCCCGGAGCAGTCTAGACAGCGCAGAGCGTGCTCATCTTTGACAGGAAGATCTATTTCCAGTTTCTCAAAAGGCTGGTGTCAATTTTAAAACTTCTCCTGCCATCGATTTTCAGTTTTGTTAAAAAGGATGCTTTATTAGGAATATTAGTCCCAGTGACCAAGTAAGCTCACATCTGGTTTGCAAGTCAGTGAGCATGTATTTGGATTTGGGGTCTGGGTGGGTTTAAATTGCAATCTCTTTGTGCAATTACTGTCTGACCTGTGGCCACATCTGGGCTTTTACTTGCACTTTTACCCACTAACAGGGATCCAGAACCACGAGTGTCAATGACCACAATGTGCTAAGGATGATCCTGATCAATTATCTGCCTTTCCCAAATGTTTTAAATTCTGTTTGCTGGCGTTTTAGAAATCCCATATTCTGCCTGACTGCACAGAGTAGGCGCTGAGGCTTGCAAGCTCTTGGGTCTTACTGTATTTATTTTGTGTTTGTCTTATTTTCTACCACTGGTAGCTAAACAGTGGGACTATCAGGCACCCTTCATAAACATTCATTCAGCATCATCCAGCATTACTCCTGACAAGTGTTCAGACTTTAGTAAAACAATAAGACACCTTTTAATATTTTTTGTACCAAGGACCAAACCATAGTTTATATATGCTAAAACACATTCTGTATAAATGATATGAGTCCTTCATCTCTGTTTTAAGGGAACAGTCTATTTCACCATTGATCTAGTAACAATCTGACATTATCACATTTACTCAGTGTGCCTCATATTCTTTGGGACCCAAATGCAGAGTGAGCTCACATGTGAGAGAGAAAATCTGCCTCAGTTGCCAACTCTAGGCCACCCAACTTGCCCACTGCAGAGTGACCTACCCTAGGATCTTTTTACCCATGAGCCTTAAGGGCTATATTTGCTTTATCCTTCAATATTCATTGAAATAGTCACATTACTAGGTTTTGTCTCCTTCCCATCATTTCTTCTTCTTCCCCTTCTTCTTCTCTTTCTCCTCCTCCTTCTTCTCCTCCTCCTCTCCTCCTCCTCTACTTCTTTATTTTCACCCTTTTCCTTTCCTCCTCCTCTTCTTTCTCTTCTTTTCTTCTCCTCCTCCTCCTTTTCATTTTCTTCTTATTCTGTTTTTAGTTTTTCAAATTGGAACATAGTGTTTGTGAATCTTTATCCAGTGCTCTGTGTGTTGATCAGAGCTCTGGTCTCAAGTGCTGATCACACTCAGGTCCCAGAAGGTTGCTGTGTAACCCACGACAGGCAGAGCCTGGTTCCTGTCTGCCCTTTGGGCTTTCCCAGGTGTCAACTATAGAGCTCAGTCTCACTCCCTGCTTAAAGAACTGCCTTGTAGATCACCACTGCTTGTGGAATTCAGACAGAGAGATTATCTCTATGAATGGTTAGTGAATGGAATTTGTACCTGTTGTTGCTAATGTAATGCCTCCGAATCACAGTATTCTCTTGGGCACAGCACTTGAGAAGAGATTTGCATTTGGTGTACTTTTATGTTGGCCTCTATAGGGTGAGGAGGAAGCCAAAGGAACATCCGAAGGTGTAGAACAAACTGGTTATTTTCCCACTTTTTTTTTTTTTTGGTTCCTTATAAATAGGCAGCTAACTTTATGAATAGAGTGTGCACAGCAGGTTCCTGAGAAGAAAGACTGGCACCAGCCTTCTTTCCAGGAGGATACAACTTTAATTTTTCTTTTCAGAAATTCACATCAAATCTTCACAGGAACATCTATGTGTGTGCCACACGGGTTCTCCTGGAAACGGAAACACACAAGCTAAAGGAACCTTAAGAAATGTACTCCCGAGGGATCCAGAAGTACTGAAAACTATCCCATCCTTTCCTTCCTCCATCACAGGGCTGAAAGACAAACTCAAACAAACAACAGGAACCCAGGTGCTGAGGGAAGGGGATGGATGTTTCCTTACACGAGTCCTGTGCATATAGATCACGTGCGTGAATCCCAGACATGTACTGTCTAACCAGATCATGCCTGTGGGTCATGAGCATAGATTGCGCACACAGCTCCTGTACATGAACCTTGGGGCTCAACTCCACTTGGATCGACTAGAAATCATAAGCATGGCACTAGGCCTGTATGACAGTGTGCTTACTGTCAAGCTGTTGTGAATTTGTGGCAATTAGAACTCTAAGCCTTCCTCTTTAATCACCTCTATTTATTTGCCTAATGCCCCAGTGAGTGAAGGCACAGGCTCTGAAGTCCAGAGGTGAACCGGCATCCCACTAATCCAGGCTTGGGTTTGGTCTCCTAATTTTCCATGCTGCCACCTCACAAATCCCCTCCCCCAAATCACAGAAGATTTGTATGTGGCACAGGGCTTGAAAGGCAGCCAGGATCCCTTCAGAGGCAAGCTGGGCGGCCCAGGGCTGGTATCTGAGGCAGATTTTCTCTCTCACCTGTGAGCCATGAAGCTCCCACCGTGCACAATGATTTACTCCGGTGACATTTTCAATGTGTTTCCATTCCTCACTTTATAGAATAAGGACATCCTGCAATCTGCTTTTATTGTGTCTCTTTAAACATCAAAAGTTCCAACGAGCCCCTATGGTTGGGAACTGGATTTGCATGAGGGTAACACTGTCTCAACAAACTGCTCTCTGGCAGAATTCAAAGGTGCGATTTTAATTGTGCTTTTTTTTCTTCCACATGATATTTCAGAATCAAAAGAGTTCTCTAACAGTGTTGGGTGGGGCTGTCCCGAGGCATTAAGTAAACGATGAGGAAGCTCGGTGTTTCTTAGGTTAAAATGGTTACACTCTGATTGACTTCCAGAGAAAGGTCTATTCTGTGGCTAGATAAAAGGTCCTTTGTGGATAAAAAGTCTGAGGTCATAACCAAAGGACAGAGAAATCATAGGGATTTTCTTTGTGCATGCGCACATGTGTGTGTGTGTGTGTGTGTGTGTGTGTATGTGTGTGTGTGGGTGCGTGTGTGCTAGGGAGTGGGTGCGTGTATGCACCTTATCTTTATGTAGTATACAAAGACTAGAGGTTGACATTAGGTATCCTCCCCAGTTGTGGCACATAATACCTTTTGGGACAAAGTCAGTGAACCCAGAGCTCAGCAGTTGATTAGATCAGCTGGCAAGCAACCCCCGGGGGTCCTACTGTATCCTCCTTCCTACAACCCTGGCCTTTTACACGGATTCTAGAAATACAGATTTGGGTCCTGTTGCTCATGCATCAAGTTCTCTTACCCACTGTTGTGGTTTGAATGCTGGGACACCAGTGAGTGGCACTATTGAGAGGTGTGGTCTTATTGGGGGAAGTGTATCAGTGTGTGTGGGGGAGCACTATTGAGAGGTGTGGTCTTATTGGGGGAAGTGTATCAGTGTGTGTGGGGGGGCACTATTGAGAGGTGTGGTCTTATTGGGGGAAGTGTATCAGTGTGTGGGGGGGCACTATTGAGAGGTGTGGTCTTATTGGGGGAAGTGTATCAGTGTGTGGGGGGACCACTATTGAGAGGTGTGGTCTTATTGGGGGAAGTGTATCAGTGTGTGGGGGGGCACTATTGAGAGGTGTGGTCTTATTGGGGAAAGTGTATCAGTGTGTGGGGGGGTTAGACTTTGATGTTCCAAATGCCCAAGGCAGGCCATGTGTCTCTTTCTCTCTGTCTTAGTGCTGCCTACCTTCAGCTACCTGCCCAGTGTCATGTCTGCCACCGTGCTTTTTACCATGACAATAATGGATTAGACCTCGGAACCTAAGCCAGCCTCAATAGATTGCATTCTTTTGTAAAAGTCGCCATGGTTGTGGCAGTTTTTCCCAGCGATAGAACACTAAGACATTCCCTGAACCCCCTCTCCAGCCCAAGCTTGTCTCCTGTCTACCATCCCCACAATGTCCATGAGATGACAGTCTGACCCTGTGCTGTGAGCTTCAGGGATTAGTCAGATGGAAATCTTGTCATCTCAAGGTTCTCCCAGTTAGGTGACAGAGGATGGGGCACAGTACAGGTAGGAGACCTCCACAGAGGAAGGTAAGCCTGGCACTTACGGTAAGCTTGTTTTATTTCAGGACACAAATTAGTCTGCTACTGCAGGGTGGCTGCCCAACCCAAGTCCACTGCGCTCTTTAAAAACTTGAAATGCTGAGTAAAATAAGTACCCTGTTTCTCGGGAGACCCTCCCCGAGAAAATCTCTGAGACAAATGGCATAAGATGAGCTCTTCCTGGTTTTGTGCTGTGTCTCCTGTTTTCGACAGAGGCACCCTGGCATTTTACAATGTTTTCAACTCTCAGCTTCAGGAAGAGTGTATTACACAAGCCTTCTAGATTTTCTGACTACATGGATTAGGGTCTTCAGGGTTTACGTTTAGAAACACAGACAGTTTGCTGTTGGCCTGGTTCGGTTCTGCTCTGACCACAAAACCCTGAAGTTTGATGATATCCCCACCAGTGCATCAATTAAAAAAAAAAAAACATAATTAAGCAAGTTTCTTTGCAAATGTACAGACTTTTAAATAAGATATAATTCCTTTACAACATGTCCATTTTGTTGAACTGTGACCTCCTGGCTGCTTTTCCGTGACAGAATCCGACTCAGTGAGTGTCACAAAGGCCCAGAACATTCCTGGAGTCACTGTGGCACAGCCATGTCAGCACAACCTATTGGTGAAACAAACTGCGCGTGCGACATCCCTAATTACACAATTGCAAGACAATCCAGAGCAGCCCTTTTATGGACTATCGAGTAAATAATATGAATCTCTAAAAGTCCATGATTATGTAATTATGTGATAGTCTGTAATTAAGGACTATCGGGTGATATATAATTGAGCCATTTAAAAAAATCTATCATAAAGTACTTTTAAATTGTTGTTGTGAAAAGTGGTGGGGAATCAAACACCGCAATGGGATGCTTCTGCTTTCAAATGTTAGAGGTTTCCCCTGTGCATGCATGTAGAGCACTGGAAGGAGACTCCTCCATTTGCACTGACTCTGTTGTCCAGTGATTCCTGGGCTTCCAACATTCCAGAATCAGAGATGGATTCCACGGGGTATAGAAAGAAAACCTGGCCACCAAGAGCAAGCAGCTCTTGGTGTTTTAGGGAGCAGGGAAAGATGTGCCTGCCCTCCCCAGGAGCTACCTGAGTTTACCTAGAAGCCTGTGTCCCCAGCTTTTTCAGTTGTCCCTGTGAATGCTGAATGTCCTCACTGGGGAATAGGCAAGAGACTGCTGCACTCCGTAGGAATCCTCAACTGAGGTCTGTGGAGAGCAGTTCCAGGCTGTGAGGATGCCTTCAACACTTGAGCACAGCGGTTCTAAGTCTGATGAGAGAGGAGACCCAACCAATCTGCACTCTGTGGAAGGAAGTACTGAGGTCAGGCAAAGAGGGGCTGAGGTGATATCAGCTGGTTTCTAGGTTTCCCTGTCCACTCTCCCAGCGTCGGCCTAGATACCTTCTCCCAGAGAGATCCTCTGAACAGAGCCCTCTTCAAGTGCATGGCCAGCAGGAATCACGATGGCGGCAAGGACAGCAGCTGAGTTAGCCACCATGCACAGAGGGGGATGCCAAGGACAGACCCCACTGCGATTAGAAAAGAGTGAATACCAACCAGTTCCTGATTTACAGTATTGCGAAGGTGAGGCTGGGATGTAACTCAGCTGGTCGAGTCCTTTTCCTAGCGTGCTTGACACCCTGAGTTCAATTCCCAGCATGTCTGGTGTGGTGGTGGATGTCTGTAATCACAGCAGTCAAAAGATGAAAGAGGAGGAAAGAAGCATCTAAAGTTATCCTTTGGGGTGTGGTGAGTTCAAGGCCAGCCTATGGTATAAGTCACCCTATCTCAAAACCAATTAAGTTAATAATAAACAAAAAATGAATTCTAAAGAGCTCAGTGAAGACTTCACCTAGTGTTTCTATCGTCTTTATTTTAAATCCACGTGTGAAAATCTCACACTTTGGGCTCCTGCTGTCAGCCCTGAAGTGCCACAATGGTGACCCACTTCCTTAATTACACCAGTGGGCCTCACTTCGCAAAATGATACCTCAGTTCTAATTTTAGATGCTCTGACTGGCTCTGCCCTACATGACATCTCATCCAGCAGGGGACAAAATTAGAATTCTGCCATGGCCCCAAATCCACCTCAGTTGGAGGGACAGCCATCAGATAAGGTGGCTATAGCCTTAGGCCTGTCTCAGGAGGGGGCAGTCAGGTCACCAGGGTGAGGTGGCCAGTGCTTAATCAGAGATGATCCAGCCAGGAGGAGGTGCAAGCATGTTTCTACATGTTAGTGGAGAGTAGAAACAGAGTCTACACACACACACACACACACACACACACACACACACACACACACAAGCAACAGCAGGAGTATGGTCTGATTTAGGCGTGTGTTAAGTCCCCTTCAGCCTACATGAGAATTTTGCTGATCAACCTAGTACCAGTTTTAGTAGGTTTGAGAAACTGGAAATTTGTATTTTAATCATTACATAGTTTACCCCAGTGTAAAAAAATTCCGTAGCCCAAAGTTGAACAAATGTGGATTTCCTGAGGTCTGAAGTCAAGGCACAGAAGCAAGGACATGGTGGGAAAATCCAGAAGCTGGGAAAATCCAGATTCTGTCTGAGGGGAGGCAAGAGAGAACTTTAGGAATGCCGAGTCTGCTGAACCAACACCATACACCTCTGTGTGTAAGGACAGGGGATATCTGCCAACTTGATTGAACAGGCTAGATATAAGGTATTGGATTCTGGTCACCGGTTTATAGAATTCTGGGTAATGTGAGCACAGCAAAGGCTATTTCTTCAAGTGGGAGCGGGAGTTGCAGTGTAGCATAAAGCCATTTAGGAAAGGCTGTGTCTATGGAAGTCCCACACCTTTGACTTAAGAAAGATTAACCAAGTCAGATCCAGGAACAGGGAGAGGAGGAGAGGAAGAAGAAAGATAAAGAATAAAGGGAAGGAGAAGGAGGATGAGAAAGAGGAACAGGGGGAGGAAGAAGAGGAAGAAGAGAAGAGGGTAAGAATGAGTGAAAGACTGGGGTAAGGATGAGATGGGAGGCAAGGAGGAGGAGAAGAGGGTAAGGAAGAGGTGGAGGATGAGGAAAAAGGAATGAGGAGGAGGAAGATGTGAAGGAGAAGGGGGACAGGAGGAGGAGAAGTAAGAGAGGAAGAAGAGGAGGGAGTGAGGAGAAAAAGGAGAGAAGGAGAAGAATGAAGAGAAGGGGAGGAGAAGAAAGAAGAGGTGAAAAGAAAAAAGTGGAGGAGGAGGAGATGAGGAAGAGGAGGAAGTGGAGAAGGAGAATGGGGTGAAGTGAAGGAAGAAGAGAAGGAGGTGAAGAGGAAGTGCCAGGGAAAGATGAATAGAAAAGGAAAGAAAGAAAGGAGGATGGTGGAGAAGGGGGGGGGGGAGAAGAATGGGGAAGTCATGAAAGAAAAGGAGAGGAAGCTGTTGCTGAAGTCTGAGATCCTCACCCTCTGCCTTGAGTCTAAGTACAAAGGGACACATTTCCTCACAGCTTTGTAGTCCAGAAGCTCTAAGTGAAGCCATGTCTGAGGTAGATAGTCTCCTAGGCATCTGGGGGACAAGGCATGCTGACTGGGATGATCTTCTGAAGTTCTTTGGGAGATTCCTTAATGGCTTTGCTGGCCACCTTCAGCATCTGAACTTGAAGAAGCAAAGTGTCCACCTCTGCCTGCACCTTCCTGTCTACCCCTGAACAATCAATCCTGTATCTAAGGGATGGGGATGGCAGTCTATGAGTAGGAGCCCACCTTAGCCCAGCACAGCACCCATCACAGCTTGTCACCTGTGAGCCTCCTGTTCGAATTAGGTCACACTCTATTTTCAGATGATATCCCCATCTACCCCATTCCAGATCACAGCATCGGGGCTGCTGGATCTACAGCGGGCCTTACAGTGGTTGCCAGCTATGTAGGCTAAGGTCTGATTGTAGGCTGACTTCAGATTAGTTCTACTCCAGACTCATCGGAGCGCCCATTTGTAGTTCAAACAAAGCAAGACTAGTTGTAATACATAACTGCTAGAATGTACTCAGCCTCGGAGATTTGGGAGCAGGGGTTGGGAGGTTGATTCTGAGTAAGGCTGACTGATCCTTTGGAACTTCACACAATAGCTTCCCTTGAGTCTACAACAATTCCAGTGTCTTGAGAGAGACCCCTTAATGACAACCAGGGTGAGCATATGTTCTGTCCTGGTAGATAACAACACAGTAGGCTCTGCTGAGCTGGTCATGGATTCCAACTACCAGAAGTACTCACCTGTCAGTTCAAACAGGAATGAGTCCTTCACTCTGAGGAAAAGCTGCTCTGGACTTCGTCACCAAATCTTTTTCTAATCTGTGTTATAATCCTGCCTGCAAATCTAAATGCAAACAGTCTGTGTCGCTGTCACTCACACCCAGTGGACATCAAATGCTGGGGATATTCTGTCCGTATAATTCATTCAACCAAAGACAGTTTTCTATTTATGAGGTGTGACCGATGCTGGTGATAGAGTAATATTTCTGGCCAAACAAATGTTATGCATATTTTAAAATTCATCTTGATATTAATTTCTGTCATTTCCCAAGCCCCTCTCAGTTTACAATTTACTTACTCTGTTAAGGAACAGCTAAGTACACTAAATGTTCTACATATGGAGAAATCAGATGAGACCTTAGCAAATAGGAAGAGTTAAAGTCAAATTTTTCCTTTTACCTATCCTTTGGAGCTAAAAATCTTAAGAAAATACCTTATGTAGCTATTCTGGAAGAATAAAACAAAAGACTGCTGTTTTCTCATTGCTTCTGCAGGTCTGAAGCGCCCACCTCTATGGAAACAACAACTCTATCACCTACCCTCGTCCCCATCAGCTCTCTGAGCCCTGGCCACCAACAAACCATTATCTCTGAAGCCCTGGAACTTGTGAGCACTGCATGAACAAAGTAGCACAGCCTGAGGTCTTGAGAGGCGACTTTTTTCTCGTAGCACCGGCCATGAGACTCAGGAAAGCCGCCCCACATATCCATGGTGCCTGGCTCTTGTTTGTTTGTTTTTTGATGTTTTTTTATTGTTGTGTCATGGCTTGTGGAGATCAGGATGTTACCGTTGGTGCTCCAATATAGGACTGTTTCCTTCCTTTCTTCCTTTCTCTCTTTTCTACTCCTCACTTTTTGTCTTCCTTCCTTCTTTCTTCCTTTCTTCCTCCTCATCCCTATCAATATGATATCAATCTCTCTCACCTATATTTATAGCTATGTCTATATCCTCTATATTTGTCTATATCTATGTATATCTGTGTACACACACACACACACACACACATACACACACACACACACACACACACACACACACACACACACACACACACACACACACACACACACAGTATCTCTTCTTTAGAATGGGTCTCATGTAGCCCAAGCTGGTATTAGACTTGGTATAGAACCAGGGATGACCTTGAATTTCTGTCTACCCCTGCCTCCATAATGGGGGGATTATAAGAGCATCCCACAGTGTTCTCTCATACTCGTGCTTGCCAGCCATTTCCTCAGCATCACCTTTAGACATGACTGAACTTTTATAGTCATTGAAAATGGAGATGAACAGAAATACCAGCAACATATGGGTAACACATGTATACTTTATTCACTTAGCAAATGCAAAGACCTTGATAAATATTTAGATGCTTTTAAGAAACTCAGCAAGATTTAAATTCATTTCTAAAATATAAAATTCTGGCTGAAGAGATGGGTCATCCATTTAAGGCTAGGCTCACAGCCTAAATATATTTTGAATAAACCCAAATGAAATATAACCAAAGTAAAATATAAAATTCAGGATGAATAATAAAATTCACTTTGAAAATGTTATGTCAGTTTTCTGATGTAGGGAGCTTTTGGTGTTCTCCATATTAATTATAAGCAAAGGCTGACAAGGTATTTTCCTCACATGTCTAGACTTACTGGACGATTGATGAGGTGCTTATTACTGCCCTGATACTCTCAGTCCCCTGATCCCATCAGTGTGAAGCAGGTAGACCCAAGTGTGCCATACTCTCATGGAATGTGAACTCCAACATGCCAACCCTGGCTCTGGTTGCTGTCTTGTTGCAATTCATTCATGTGATGTACTGGTTCCCTGTGCTGCATGCGGGCTCTCCGTGCTGCATGCGGGCTCTCCGTGCTGCACATGGGTTACCTCTGCATCCTCTCAAGAGCTTGTTGGCTGAGTCACTGCCCATAATGAGAATGTAGGATGCCCAGTTCATCAGTCTATCTGCCAGTGCTACCAACTCACCCTCTAAGCTGATGTCTGTCTGTCTGCCTGACTGTCTGTTTGCATAGTGCATTATTAATTTAGATATTCCAGGCCTCACACTAAGTCTTCACAATACAGGGAACACTGACTATTTCTTCTCCTTCCCCCCATACTCCCCTCTCCCACTAAGTTCCTTGCCTCCCATAATTATTTTCCCCTTCTAAGTGGGACTGAAGCATCCTCACTTGGACCTTTCTGCTGTTACAATTCTTACAGTCTGTGGGTTGTATCCTAGGTACTTTTTGGATAATATCCAGTTAACAGTGAGTACATATCATGCATGTCCTTTTAGGTCTGAGTTATCTTGTTCAGGATGATATTTTCTAGTTCCATTTATTTTCCTGCAAAACTGAGCAGTATGTAGTGAACCTCATTTTCTGTATCCATTCTTTAACTGAGGGACATCTGGGTTATTTCTAGCTTTTGGCTGTTACAAATAGCCTGCTATGAACATAGTGGACCACGTGTCTTTGTGGTATGGTGGGGTAGTATGATTTGAGGGAAAAAAAAATCTCTTGGTATAAAAATATTAATCACATTTAAAATTCAGATTAGCTGAAAGTTTCTGTTAAGTGTCCAAATAGTTTTGCAAGCTAAAACTAAAGCTTGGGGCCTGGCAAAATTGTTTTTCACTGTTGCTCTACCAGACCCACTCGCTGGGCTGTAAGACAGATTAGCTCTATGGCAGTGGCATCAGGCACCCCACTTTTCTTTCTGATGTGAGGCTGCAGCTTCTGCAGGTACATCACTTGCTCACTGTTAAAAGCCCTGGAGCTCACTCAAGGCCAGCAACCCAGTGGACAGGTTCCCCCATGAGATTCAGTCTTCACAAGACTTAACCAGTCACCTGCAATCTGGCTGGAAGACGGTGTGCCATGACCACAATGACAATCCAGTCAAGAACTTCAGGGTCTTCTCTCTCACTTACGACTTAGTACTGTAAGCTGCTCACACAGTCGTACCATGCTGGTAACTTTCCTCTGTATTCACATAAAGTCACAGTGGTTGTACTATGTGTAATATGAAATGCCATGGCTTAGACGTCCACAGGATTGAGTATGTCACCTGAGCCATGTTAATTTAGTCAAAAAGAGGTATGGAAGAGCTTTTGAAAATGCATACAGAGATGATGTTTAAAAAAAAAAAAGACCCTAAAATCTACATCAAAACACTCCAGTTGAAATCCCAAAATCCCCAGTGCTTTGAACTGGTAACTCACTCCTCTTGGGATGTCTCAGTGTGGAGTAGTTGGTGTCCCTACCCACGTGCAACATCAGCTCTACAATGATCCCCACCCCCTGTGCTACCATCACCCCTCACCTGATTATATGATTAAGCCAACCTTTGGTAAGGTAGACTCAGTCTTCATTTATGTGGTTTCCGTGATCACTGTGGAATTTCTGAGGGCAGCTGAGATCAATGCTTGGGACTTCACTACTTCTATGCAGAGAAGGAGACTGTAGAAATTCACCACTACTCCAGCAATACGCCCCCAGAAGTGTGAATAACTTGGATGCAGACATGTTAGATGTACCCTGTAGAGCATCTTCCCCCAGAGCGCTCAGGATCAGATGTGGTTGTTTGCATGAGAATTACACATAGGCTAATATATTTGAAGCCTCATTCCAACATTAGTGGAACGGTTTAGGAAGGATGAAGACTGCCAACTTTGTTGGAGGAGGTATGTCACTAAGTGTGGGCTTTGAAGTTTAAAGAAAAAATCTCAAGTTATTCTTAGTTAGCTTGCTCTCTCTTTCTCCTCTCTTTTCTCTCTACCTCATAGTTGTGTCAACATTTGAGCTCTCAACTACTGCCCCAGTATGGTGCCTCTGTGCTGCCGCCATCTTCTGTGCCATGACGGACCCACCCCCTGAAGCGATAAGCAAGCCCTTGACTAAATGTTTTCTCCCATAAGTCCGTGTCATAGTGTATCTTCCCAGCATAGAACAGTGTAAAGACACCTTTGCATTGTCTTTGTATTGAAGAGTTGAGACTTATTAGATGTCAGCTCCCCTCCCAGTGTCAAACCCCAAACTAAAGTTTTCAAGGCAGCAAATGTCTCTCCTAAAATGTCCCAGTGGAGACTCGTTTACAGAAAACAGTGTTGATCGCTCATGCATACTTTTGTGTTTGTTATGATCTCCCATTGGCTAAAACATTGTAGGAAACACATGTAAATATGAAAAACATAAGAGTATAAAAGTGTGTAAAAGATCCAAGGGAAAGAAAGAGGTAAAAAGAAGAGAGGGAGGTGGCTACTCACAAAACGCCCTGCATCTGAAAGCAGCTCAGGGCTAAGTTCAAGTTCACAACTTTTTATTGGATGCTGGGACACCAGTGAGCACTAGACATCAGGAGGAAAAAAACAAAGAAAGAGGAGGGAGATTCTCATGACCCAAAGACACTTTGGTCCCTACAAGGAAAAGTAGACATGAGGCCAGGACAAGGAGAATGCTCTCAGTCATCGGGCTCCGTGACATGAGGCACATAAGTGCCCATAGTCTGCAGTGATTGGCGTGAGTATCGTTCATTTTCTCTATTATTGCTGAGAGGGTGCACGTGGTTGTCTATGTATGTGTGAATCCAGTGGCACACAAGAGCAGTTCTGAAGACAATTACTAGAGTTGGTTATATCCTCCTACCTTCACGTGGATCCAGAAATTGACTTTAGATTGCCAGGCTTGTGCAGACAAAGCCTGCACCTGCTGAGCCATCCTGAAGGCCAAATATGGCGTTTAAAAACATGTCTTAATACATAAAACTGTGCTGCAACAGGAATGAATTAAGAGGAGTTTACTATTGCAACATGTTTTGTAAACTGACAGACTCATGCAGCCAAGGTGTGTGGCTCTGAGGAAGTATAGAGGTGTATTTATAACTATATATTTATAAACTGATAAGCAGGATTAAACTTTCAAGCCTCCCAGAGGTGGTAAGATTTCTTCACACAATGATCCCATAACTTCTCCACTAACTCCAGTAAATAGTGAATGAGGAGCACACATTTCTTTACAGGAAAGTTGCAATTCCTTTTGTTTCAGGAAAATGTTAAGATATCCAGAATGTTTCCTTGACTTTGCTGTGCACATATTGCAGATTTCGAGCAGTCAGTAAACAGGAGGGATATCGGTGTCAGGAGAAACTTGGCTGCTTGCAGGCAGAGAAATAAGCCAGTGTGCAGCCTTTTACGGTTATCATTGCTGTTTAGCCCGCGGTGGACGCTGTCTGTGCATTGGATTCTCACCCCATTTGCGTCGTTTGCATCGAGAACACTACATGGGATTGAATTCTAAATCAGGTTTGAATCCTTAATTGTTGCCTAAAATGACTTCCAAAGTATTTCACCATGATGTGGCTCTCCAATAAAAAAGCAGTGCATATGAAGCCTACTGTTACTGGGGGTATGCTTGGAGAGAGAATTCTCTCAGGCACCTCATGTTTGCCTTCTTCTCCAGAGATGTAATATCGAACTGCATGTTAGTCAAAACTAGGGTATTTTCTGTTATGAAAGCTGTAAGCATTTCGATGTCTCTCAGCATCGTACCCACTGGTCTTAAAAAAAAAAACAAAACAAACAAACAAACAAAAAAAACCTGCTAGAATCACCGGAGGTGTGCAGGGTGTGTGGGTTCGTTTAGTTATTGCTTGTAGTCATTTGGCCTCACAGATATACTACTTGAGTTTCCAGTTATTTTATTAGGACCCATTCCTTCCCCCTTAGATTTTTTTTTTTTCAAAAATACAAAGGGCAGCTTTAGTTAAAATTTAGGTCAATAGCTCAGGCCCTCACAGAAAGGATTAATGGCCGTTGTTGGCTTTAGCGCTTGCTGACCATGCACGGTGGAGAAGTGTCCCTCAGATTTTGACAAATAAGGCTCACCTCCTGCTGTTGTGCCAATCCAAACCATCACACACCACAGCTTTGAGAAGATCCGTGCAGCTCAAGTTGGGCACTACACAAAGGGCTTCCTCCTCTTGGCACCGGGAGTTGTTCTACACTCTTATAGACCTTCCATGAAACCTTTCATTGTTATAACAACCTGTTTGGGGTTTACAGTTAGCTCTGAATAATATACAGAAATCCTGGATCCACCCCACCTCCAAGCTCAACCCCTGTGAGAACAGGAACCATTTGGCTCTTCTTAGTGTTACCCTGTGGAAAGTCAGGAACGCAGAGGGGGCTCTGTGGGTCACATGCCTTCTACCACAAGCACAAGGACCCGAGCGTGATCCCAAGCACTCTTGCAACTGTGTGCTGGACACTGTGATCCCAGTACAGAACTCTCCAAGACGGCACATCGCCAGGCCAGGCTCACTGGAAGAGATGAATAGGTGAGCTCCGAGTACCAGTGCCTCTAGTGAGACACTTTACCTCGAAAATATCTGCAAATGTAGAGAGTCCACAGAAATCCCACTATTCTTATGGCGTGAGGCAGCCCCTCCAGTCCATGTGTCTACACAGTTGGGAACGTGTGTGTCTGTGTAGACTTTGAAAATGAATGGACAGCTAAGTAATAAGATTGCCTTCTGTTGTCATCCCCATGAGACTGGGGGATCAGGGAATTAGAGTCACTCTGATGTTTCAGTGTTTTCTTGTATTAAACTAATAATTTGTGAAACCAAGCAAAATGAAAACTGCTATAGATTGCAATGAAAATAATAGTTCCTTTCTTCTCAAACCAGATTTAACAGCTTGCAATAAAAAAATTAAATTAAAAAAAAAAAAAAACAAAAAGGAGATCCTTCACTCACAGGCGAATACATTATGGTCCCAATTTCATAATTTGAAAGCCTGGTTTAAACAGCAGAGTGATTTGAAAGCTTTTGAGGTGTTAAGTTTATTGTCAAAATTACCAGGTTCCTGCCGACATTCCCAGGGAAGTTGGGCTAGCATGACGCTGACTCGCCTTTTGTGATCCTTAGCTACAAATTGCTCCTCGCCAGGAAAAGCCTAAATCAAATGTACACATCTTTCTGATTTGGTAATGCACTTCCATGAGTCACTTGTGATAAATTACAAAGCAAGAGCTCTCAAAACGTGAGCTGAGGCTTGGCAGGCTGTGGTTAGCGATGTATCATTTGCTTTTAAACATCATGAATACCAACCAGATCTTTTCCCTCAGCCTCACTGAGTCTGTAAACTCCCTGCCTGACACGAAAATGTCCCTGTTTCTATCTTCTTGGGGGGGGGGGAGTTAGCTATCTTAAGATTCTGAATCACAAGTCCGGAGGTCAGAAAACAAAACAAAACAAAACAATCTTTTACTTTCATTTTTCCGTATTCACTTAAGTATAATGTCTGGAACATGTATCATACTTTACATTTAATTTCATATCTCTTCTTACTATATATTTCAATTTTAAGAGATACATAATAAAACTAAAATTCTTCATATTAGGTACCATGTAAGGGCTTGATACACACACACACACACACACACACACACACACTAATTAGTGTAGCCTTGCTTTTCAAACACATATTTCTTTGTGATATAGAAACAAAATAAAAAATCACACATATACAACAACTACTCCATCTTTATGAAATGTGGGGTAGGTTTTGCCACCTACAGTCACCCACACTGACTTTCTCTGTGACATGACCATGAATTTGCATGTAACCGCCACCTTCTCTAACACATGAAACCTCTTTAGCCTTCTGTTTCACATCCAGAAGGGACTGCTGGCATCGTGAGGCTTCTTTACCTCTCAGCCCTGCCCTCGGAACCTCTTGTCATCATGGTCCCTTGTCCTTCTGCATTCAAAGCACAACTCTCTCCAATCTTCTCTCTCTTGCATCCTCTGGATGTGTCTAAACCTTCCTTACCTTCAAGTAGAATATTCCATCATGTAATTTTTATGTGAATAAATTCTGCCTACATGGCAAAAAATGTTTTAAGCAATGCTAAGAGTCTTCTTAGCTCCTGTGTCCAACTACAGAGCTGATGGTAGATATCTGCCCCATAATAACCTGTATAGATCCAAAGCCAGAAAGATGCTGTGGTCACTGAGGAGCTACTTCCCAGGCTACTAGTGAACTCTGTGGCTCAAAGGATCATGGGTAGACTCATGAGGGACTGTACCAGATAGTTCCTCACTTTACAGCTTGTCAAATAAAGTGACCAAGGTAACCTTGACATACGTGGACCATGCTCACATTTGGGATTGTATAGGTAGGAACTGTCACCACGTGTGTCAATCTCACATGTGTGTGGGCTCTGATAAGCAACATAGATCTTCTTATTACAGAAGAGTCACTGCCACCCATTAAGCTCATGGGACATTCTCCCCTGTAAACCTCTGTGGCTCGAACTCACTACTCAGTATGAGGACAGGTCCCTCATTTGACCATCCCATCAAACAGGAGAAAGCACAAAACAAATAGATCAATCAGATATTTCTCTGAAGTGTAAACCTAGAAGAAAGCCACACTTTTGTAAGTGATTACACCATGGTCTTTGGAAACTAAACTTGTAAATGGCAGGGAGTGTGGGCAGGGCAGGGCAGGGCAGGGCAGGACAGGGCAGGGAAGGGAAGGGAAGGGAAGGGAATGGAAGCTTTCTCTCTGGGCCACTGGGGACAGCACAGCCGGGGCTCTCAGGAGAGAACTTGCTGCAGAGTGTGCAGACCATGTAAACAGGTAAGTCTGAACATGCTCCTGATAATGAAAACCACAATGGGCAGGAAGAGGGGCTCATGGATGAAGCCAGATGAAATACTTACTTTTCTATCAAAAGCAAGTATAGAGAAGAAAGCCGGAAGAGTGGGCGCTTAGGCTGCTGCCCTGCTTTTGGGGGGCTGGGGAAGGAGAGAGAGAGAGTATGATTAAAGTACATTGTATAATAATAATTTTGAGAAAATTTTGAAAGAGGAGTGATTATATAGGTACTAATGCTTTTCCTGCATGTATATCTGTGTATCACATGCACATACACACACACACACACACACACACACACACACACACACACACACACACACACGATGTCTGGGGTGACACTGGATCCCCTGGAATTGAGATTACATTTGGATGTGAGCTACTATCTGGGTACTGGGAACTGAACCCTGTAGAGAGCAGCCAGTGGTCCTTAACCACTGAGCCATCTCTCTAACTATGATGTTCTCCATAAGAGGACTGACAGTTCTGTGCAATGCTCTCCAGTCATTCTCATTGTCTGTCCATCCCCCGAGGATGAGCATGTTTTCAAAGGTGTCCACAGATTCTTTCTGTCTCAATGGCCTGAGTGAAATCTATTAACTTCTCTTCAAGATGCTAAACAATGTAGAAAACAGTCGAGGGCATCTGATACTAGAGAATCTTTCTGTTTAGTTACAGACCTAGACATTTTATGCTGTTTTCTATGTCCTGGCCACACCCAAATCCAAAGCAGGTCCCTACAGGAGACAGAGGAGAGCTATCACCTTCCTAAGAAACCTACCTGCTGATGATGGAGAATGTCCTTCACCGCAGCCTGCCCTAATCTGGGCGGTGCCAGCACACCATCATCCTGTTTGGTGAAGCATCACAGAGGCAATACAAGTTCATGGAATTAGCCAACATTTCTGCTATTGAAAAGCAGGTAGTATATATGGGGTCATTATCAATGTGGTCTCAAGCAGACTGCTCAGTGAAAGAATATGGAAAACATTAGCCATGGCCTCGGTGGTACCCAGTATGGGTTCCCTGTTACTGTTGGTTTGTGCACCCAGCAAATTTCCCTCACTGAGGAGCTTGAATAGATTCAGAGAGAAGAAAGCTCAACTACTTCAACACCACAGCAAATTCAGCTTGGCCTTTAGCATCTGAACGAGAGATCTTTGGGTACTTTCAGCTGTATCACTATTCCCTTCACAGCAGTGAATTCTAGGACTGTCCTTATTCCTCCGCTTTGGCTCTGTCTTATATGCTGGTTTCAGATGAGATCGGGGATATCTGGAGTTAGTTGCTGGTGTCATGGCATGCAGTTCTGGAGGCAGTAAGAGGACAGATGCTCTGAATGATAAGAACACGGAGCTGCTAAACAAAAGCACATCCAGCTGCCTTCTGCCTGTAACTGAAAAGGTAGGGGGTATATATTCCATCTTTATTTATTAATTTATTATTTCTTTTTTATTTGGAGGGGGGCAAGACAGGACCTAGGGTAGCTGACGTTGGCCTTAAACTCCCTATGTACAAAGGACACCTTTAAATTTTGAATCTCCCTGCCACCACCCTCCAAGTACTGGGACTTCAGATATATACTTCCCCTAACTTTGTGTGGTGCTGGGGATGAAACCTAGGGTGTCAACACACTGTGCAGGTACACTCTGCCTACTGACCTAGCCTTCAGCCTTCTATTTTTTTACCTATCTTAAAAAATATCATTTTTTCTTATGACATTTTCATGCACACTTAGATTTAGTTGACCCCCTTTGTAATCAAAGCAGACACATTACAGCCTCTCAGTAGAAGATGACAGCAAACTTATACTTCTCAGTTTTTTTTCTCAACACTAAAATATAGTGTAGGCTTTGCTGTGATCATTCAAATAACACTGATTGCCTACTGAGATTTCCAAACGGGACCTTCCCTTCTCTAGCAGCCGGGTTGGAATTGTAGTGTAGACGCTCTCCCGCAGTGACCCGAGCTTTTGCCCAGTATGTGCAGAGACTTGAGGTGTTTTCAGTGTTCTTTCTGGCTCTGTCCCTCGTCCTCCTTAAAGGAATGAAGGATCCAGTTCTTGACACTTTTCTCAGCAATCAGCAAGGTGTATGGAAGTCCATGCATTTTTCGGATGATAAATTTGAACTCCTTAAGATTCAGAACTCCCTGGAGAGCTGACCAGTCATCCACGGAGTGTGGTTTTTCCTGCACAGCATCTTCTCAATTCAGCTTCCAATGGGTCGTGACAGCATCCTCAGTGGACGTTGCCACCAGCCAGCTTTTAAATGTATGGAAGGAGGTGCAGATCTATGCCTGTATCCCATAAGTGCACAAATGAATTTACACAACAGAACTGGGACCTCAATCAAAATGTCTGAATTCATCATGATAGCACAATATTCAAAGTGGTGAAAATTTGCGATTCTTGTCACCCCAGGGTGCATTTATGGCAAAGTTGACCTTTGACCAGACAGTTTTGAAATTGTATTTTAAACATAGGATTTAAACTATCCTTGTTTTCCTGTGGGTGTGCAAAAAAGTAGCCCCTTTCCCTCCCACATCCCCCACTGGGGACAAGCAGTTGCGTCCAAGAGGCTGGGGAAGAAAAGAGGCAATTTTCTTTGAGGTAAGCAGCCTGGCCTTTTATTTAATAAATTTATATGAGATTTTCCTCGCAAAGAACTAAAAAGGGGAGAAGCAGCAGTAATCAAGATGTCTTAATTCCTTGACATAAACATACACACAGATTAATGAAGCTTGCAGAGATTCTTTATAAAGGAGAGATTGCTTATCGATCCATATCAAAATTTTCATGCTAATCCCAGTGAAGAGATAAAGTATCTGGTATCAGAGTTAATAATCTGAGTGCAGAGCTGTCCGAGACAATTCTGCCCAGCGTGAACTCTAATCAGTCCACGTCGGCTCATTTCAGCGTGCCTGGCGTCTCCGGCCCCATGTCCCCGCACCGTGCCACTGCCTCGACAGTGATGGAAGATATGATGTAAACATGTTGACAAATTAAATTTTTACATTTCAGAGGCGATTTGCTGAGGACGCTGGTGTCTAGAATATGGGTCTGATTATAGCATTCCATAGGTGCCCCAGGATCAATTTCTTTGTTAGGTTTTGTCTTTTCTTTGACCTCGGGCTTTGAGCTGCTGCTAAGGGCAATTCCCTGTCTGGAACTTCAGAGAGTGGAGGAGACAGGGAGGAAAGAAAACGTTTGCATGCTGAGGAATTCAGAGCCACACTTCTTGTTTTCAGACAACTTCGACAAGCCCAAAGCTCTGTGATTAAACTGACCAAATTTCGGTACCTCAGATGAATAGCAGTCATCACTACTCTCTGAAATGAGTATTTATAAAAGCTAAAAAGGTAAAAGAACACAAAACAAAACAACAAAACTCTCCCGATTAGTGTCCTCCTAGACAGCAAAGAGCTAGAACTTAGAATGAGCCCGGTTTCTTCTCCAATATTTTGAAGGCTGCAAAGTTTAACTTGTTCATTTTACTTTAGTGGTCCAGGGATGGGAGACAAATACTGAATTTGCTTTGGTCAATACAATGATTAAGTTGCATTATTTCAAATTCACCAGCCCCATGGGAGACTTCAGCAAAAATTTGCTGACAATAAGGAAGAGTTGGGTTTGGGCTCGACCTCTGAGTGACAGGTTACATAGGTTATATTACGCACTGAATTCAGTTTCAAATTTCTCCTTTTATATTTTGTTCTTTCTATAATTGTTGGTTATCCAGACAAACTCCACAGACAAGTGATATTTTTGATAAGATAATAATAAAATTAAAATACACAGGTGCTTAAAGTCTGATTGCATTTTTAGATCTGAATTTCCTTTACAATATCTTAAAGAAATTTCAAAAATCTTTTGTCTAAGTAGTGAGGAAAAAGTAAGTCACTGACAGGTTATGAAGCAAGAAAAGAAGAAATCCAGAAGTACCTAGTGATTTGTTAGGCTCTGACTTAAATTAAGAAACTGTTTCACACAGAGATTATAAACTCTGATACAATGTTTTGACTCTGGTTTTGAATAAGCAAGGAATGAAATACTGTGTTACAATATAGCATTCAAGACAGGGAATAAAAAGATTACAGAAAGGTAACAGTAGCCATATCCTTGTCTGTCTTTCTCAGTACCTTAGAACTTCTTACAGAGACTCTCCTTTATTTAACATGGTGGTTTTTAATTGTCCTGCTGCCATACCACAGGACTGCGACACAGGCTGCTTACAACACAGTCCCAGAGGACAGGAGTGCCAAAGCAAGGTGTGAGGAGGACAGCACTTGCCCTGACGCCACCAGCAAAGTCTTCCACATATGCCCGGCCTCTGTAGCTCCTGCTGTGTGTGCACAATTCACTGCAGCCTCTGCGTCCAGCATCACATCCTGGATTGCCTGTATCTGGAACCAAAGCTCCCCATTCTGAAAAGGACATGATTTGTGCCTTTGAGGTCTATCCCAACTCAGTGTGGCCCCCTCCTTTTAATCTCAGAGAGACAAGCAAGTCTGCTTTCCAGGTAAGATAATCTATAGATTCTGGGGTAATCCATTGTAATACACAGATGAGTATTTGAAGGGATACAGGTCAATCCACACCCCTAATGATAAGATATTTTGCTCCAATATTTGTTGTTTTAAGAATTGACTTCTACACCTCTGATACCATTACGTGGAATGACATCATCTTAGGTTTATGACATCACTTATTTTTATGCACATATTTGAATGTCAGCCTGTGGGTTTGGGGTTTTGTTTTATTTGAGTGTGGTGTGTGTGTGTATGTGTGTGTGTTTACATATATTAGGATGTATGTACACATGAAGGTTAGAGGACAATCTGAAGAGGTTGGTTCTCTCTTTCCACCCTGTGGTTCCTGGGAATCTCAGTTGTCAAGCTTGTCATCAAGTTTCTTTAGCCACTAAATCCAGTAGCAGCTAAAATGTCACCTCTGCTCCTCCCCCACTTCTAGAGGAAAGAAGCTCACATGCATCTCTGCTTCCTAACAGGTGTAAGGCAACACTGACATCCTTGGCACTACCAAAGCCTGTGGACTCATCTGCGAGTCCTTACGCCCATAAAGAAATCTGTCCGTACCCGTGCGGTGTCCCCTACTGGATCACTCTTACTCCTTTGACAGCAGCAGCAGCAGCAAGCAGGATGCAGCTCTGAGATTCATCTGTTTTCACTACCTCATTGCTCTGTCCTAGACAAAGGAAGGATGTCCCCAGAGGGTGCGGAGTGAGCCTTAGCTCATGGTCCTTTAGGAGGTGGACTGACTGAGGGTGCGTGAGGTCTGAAGCCTGTGGATGGACTTCTCCCGGGTGAATGTTTTGCAGTTGTTCATGGGCCATCTCCTTGGCTGCCTGGGGTCTGCCCTGTGTTGCATCTATCTGGACGAGCGTAGAGCGGTGGAGCCTGCAGACGTCATGTGGCAGAGGCAGCCTCTGTGTGCAGAGGGAGACCTGGTGGCACTAGCCAGTTTCTGTGATGTAGCTACTCCAGCCATGGCTGGGGTGAGCCATAGAGCAAATAGGAATAAGACTTTCTCACCTTCTGGTGTGCGGAAGTCACCTCAGAGGCATGGATAGGAATGGAAAACAGAATTGGCAATGATGTGGGGGGTGGGGGAGTACATATTTGTTTTCCAATTAAGAAATTTATAATGTCATGAAGTTCAATGTTTGGCAGAGGCTATCTTGTAAATCCATTGCAGGAAGCACTTGACAATTTTGCAACATTCCATTTGTCCCCAGGCAGTTTTACATATTCACTGGGTTACAAAGGAAGCCCCAAGTCACCAACTTCAAGTCTCTTCCAAAATACCATGTGGACTATGGCCTTGCTGTGTGCTTGGACATCGAACAGTAACTATCCACCCACTGAATTTCTCATGTTATTGTGTGACTCTCTGAGACTGAGAGAGAAATGACAAACCAAACTGTGACTCCATCAAAGTCCATTGGTGATAATGTGAATTATTGCAGTCACTTAGAGCAGCAGGGACGACGCTGGCAGATGCTCCCCTACACTAGTACAGGTCAAGATTCACAAAACCCACATTACAAGGAGCGCATTGCCCAACCTGCAGGCAGCTACACCACCAGAGTCTCCTCTCCCAGCAGCTGCTTACCAACTTCATGAAGCTCCTTCCAGTGGGGTGGGGGCTTCTAAGTTCCATTTCATGATCCATTTTTGCTTTCCAGGAGGGAATGTTCCTAAGAAGACATGGCACCTCAGCCATACAGTCTGTTCCCTCACTTGGGTCACAATAGATGCAGGTCCTGACATCACCATGGAATCCTTTTCTCACATCCATGTTTTGCAAGAGGTATCACCAGCTTTCTTCTGCCTGTGTATTAAAGGCAAAGCCACATTCACCTTCCCAGTCCATGCTGTTCTGCTATAGCTGAAAACCACAGATTGGGAGGCACATAATCTGTAACTATCTTTGGAAGATTCAAGGTCAAGAACTGGCTTTCTGGCTGGTAGGAATTCTGCAGAGCATTGAGACCAAGGTGGCATGGTGTCACACAGCAAGAAAATATAGCTAAGAGAAGAAGCCAAGTGAGCTTTGTTTTCAGACATGCTCTAAAGATAGCCCAACAGTGCCCAAGTGCATGAACAAATCCACCACATCTTTGGATGTAATTGAGGCTCCTGTAAGAGTCTGGTAGGTGTACTCTAGCTCCTGACCCGAGTCTAACCCTGTTATTGCTGACTCTCAAAATCCACACCCAAACCCCAAATCAAACTGTTTCTTGCTTCTATGAGAAGCTGACTCTTCTCACAAGTGAGGACCTGTCACATTCTTCAAGGTGCTTTCCAGCTCCAGGTGTCCCTCTCTAATGCATGGCAGCTCTGATCTGCTTCTCATTTTCCCTGTTACACACACACACACACACCACCACACCACAGACATACCACACCACACACATACCACACACACATACACACATACAAACAAACATGCACACACCACACATACAAACACACACAAACACACACCACACACACTATACATACACACCCCCCACACACATACAGACATAAACACACACACACAAACACACACCCTACACATACACCCCACATACATACACACAAACACACATACCATACATACACACACCACACAACACATCACACACAGACACACACACAGACACACAGACACACACACACACACACACACACACACACACACACACACAGACACCTTTCCCCAGGCCCTCAAGCCTGTTCCCTTCTTCCTCTTTAAGACCTTCATATATTCTTATCTCCCTCTCCAACCTGCAGGATGTTTAACTTGACTCCAAGTCTACCCTGTGAGCACCCACCCAACCCAGGCTGGAATGCATGCATGTTAGAAACATCTCTTTGCTGCAGCTGACCATGTGAAGTCTCGGTATGCAGCTTCTGTCTGTCTGAATGCAATGTCCATGGCCAGAATTCTGTGCTCCTTGTTGCTATCCAGTGTGGCCTGCAAATCTTTCCTCCCAAGTGATGGCTGAGGATCCTGTGATTAACACCCTTTAAAGCAATGTGACATCTCTTGATTTAAGCTGATTTTCTTCTGAAGGGCTCTCCAAGCTCTTTAATATGCTAATAGGTATTGTGAAACGTGCCACAGTGTGTGACCATGGATCTCTGTTTTGCTACTGAACATCTATCAACAGTCCTTGGTCATCCGTGTTGGCAATGCTGTTTGGATGTACTGACAGCCTTTGATGAGAGTCCTGACATCATAAGGACTAACTGCCTTTCTCAGGGCTTATGGAGATGCCTGCGTATTGGGTATAAATATTCAATTAGGCATGTTTCATAATGGTGATATTGTCATCAGATGTTGATGATTTGTGAATATTTTGCCTGAATTGATTGTTGAGATACGTGTGTCCATTTGCAAATGAGAAAAATTAAGAGTGCAAAATGTAGCCAGGATGAAGGAATGTTGCCTGTAGAAACTCTTGAGACTTGCAGATGAATGTCAGGAATAGCTTTGATGAGAAAGCCTAAACCTGAAAGTGACACACACAACTTGAGAGCACTCCCTGTGACACAAAATCTAAGAGTCCAAAATAAATGGGCTTTCCATCATGACATACATGAGGATTATGCATGTGAATGTGAGTCTGTGGTGTGTGTGTGTGTGTGTGTGTGTGTGTGTGTGTGTGTATTCATGTATGGTGTACATATGGTGTGGAGTGTGTGTGTGTGTGTGTGTGTGTGTGTGTATGTGTGTGTGTGTGCATGTATGGTGGGTGTGTATGGTGGGGTCTGTGTATACATGTGGTGGGAGCTGAGAAGCTGCATTATCCATGACTGAGAAGCTCACTGCCAAGAGCACGCTGCAACAAATATAAGGTGGGGAATAATGGAGAACCAGTCCTGTGTGTGTGTGTGTGTGTGTGTGTGTGTGGTGTTGCAAAAAATTTCATTTAAAGAAAAAATTTAAACCTGAAAAGAGCTTGGCTAATTCATTTTCTTCTGTCCTTGTTTTGAACAGCCATGCAAACAAAAATGAGCTGAAATTTGAATGAAAGATAATTTGGAAAGAAGTCAAACATTACAATAAATAAGAAATATACAAAAAAAAAAAGATTTTTCTTTTTGAGAAAGCTCAGGCCAGGTGGAATTTGTACATTTTTTTAAAAATGCCTTAATACCCTGGTTTGTGTATCTGACTCTACACCAGTATCTCATTCTTTGTGAATGATTGATATAGAGAATTTTTTTTTTTTTTTTTTTTTTTTTGGTAAATGAAGCAAGAGTTTCATAAACATTTTCCCCTTTCTTTGTGCTTCCTCCCCCATGAGTTGCACAGCACATCTGGTTCTCCTCCGTTTCTGCCATCAAGTTATTCACAACGATAACATAGAAGATATATAACAAAGCCCACATCCTCCAGCTTCCTGGGCTGGGGGCAGGTGGGGCACGGGCATCCTTGCTGCAGCCTGGGAAGTCCAGCACACAGGATGCATAGCCATTCATGCCACCACTGTGCCCTGAGTGGCATTTCCCCAGAGGCAGGTTTGCTTGGACCTACTGCTTTCTGTCAGATGCTAGAAATTGATTTCCCTACTGCAGGGCATTATGTGTGTGTGTCCTGACCCAGCCAAGGATATGATTATTCTTGAAGTGCCCCCACCCTTTCCCAGTTGGTGCACAATCACATGAATCATAAAAGCCACTGAAGTAAGATCTGTTATCTTGAGCCAAAACAATCACTGCATTACATATATGGCCAGAATCCACAATCATCAGCTAAGGGTTGCTGTGTGGTCTGGGTACCCAGAGCAGACCAGTAGGACCTCTCAACAGGAAGAGCCCCAAATCAACCATGTAGATTCACTGCGTGTCTTAGGCACATCTGAACTCACATAAGCTCTAATGATAATATTGTCATTAAATGTGGAAACTTGGTTTGTGTAACTTAGGCCTTATGTGTGTCACCTGTGTGTGTGTCTGTCCCAGCTGGTCTCCATGGAAACAGCTATTGCTAGCCTCCTCTTCCCAAACTACTATATTTAACCCTAAAGACAGTCTCTTGGACCGAGGGAAATCTTTATGTGGCAGGAAGAGTTTTAGGTCTATGGAAGTCATACCTGTCTAAACTATGTGTGTCAATTCATAGGGAAGCATCAATTCAGGGTGACCAAAGACCACACCTTGCTCCAGAGATAGCTTCCTGTGCTTTCTCACCAATCTCTCACTGCTAAGACCCCCTCGCCCCAACACACACAGGCTCTGTCAAAGGGAGGAAAGGAAATCTGTCCCACGGTGCTCGGTGACTAGCACCAGAGGTGAATTGCTTTTTTTCTAGTCTCTTCATAAAGCCATTTCGGACCCCAAGTCTGTGGTGTATTTTCTAAGTCCTTTATCACATCAGAAAGGAGATGACAGTCTCCTTCCCACCCTTCTTCTATCCATCTCTCTTCCAAAATTGTGAAGGCAGACAGAACTCTAAGCAGAGGACAGGAGCTAGAAGAGTCTGGTAATTGTCTTTAAAAACCATCATTTACTCATCCTAAAACAGAGGGTTCTGACACAGACTGCAAGAGGCTGGACCAGGAGGACAGCATAGTCAGTGTGGCAAACCAGCCATTCAGAATTGCTCTAAGGAGTGCCTAGAGGGTCCAGGCCCACAGGCTGTCATTAAAATAGCAGTTGCTAGGGGCCAGAGGAGAGAACAAATGGAGAGTTTGGGCTGGGGGTGGCTCAGCCCATGAACTGCTTACTTTATGAACACATGTGCTGAGTTTGAATCCCAGAAGTCAAGTAAAAGAGAAATAATAAGCCAAGCATAGTGGCTCATGCTTACAGTCGCAGAGCTGGGGAGGAGGGATGGACACATCTCTGGCTGACTGTTTGGTGAGCTGCAGACATGAGAGAGTATGTCTCAAAGGGGACAGGCCGCACTCCTGTGCACAGAACCTTAATGTGCCCTCTGACCTCCATACGCATGCACACGCACACTGATGTGCACATGAAGACTTGCATATGCATGTGTGTACTCTCTCTCTCTCTCTCTCTCTCTCTCTCTCTCTCTCTCTCACACACACACACACACACACACACACACACACACACACACACACACGGGGGTGAGAACTTCAGGAAACTTAAATCACAGTCCCACATAGGTGTAACTGTATTTCTGATAAGCCAGTGCACAGAAGGACAAGGATCTGGCTAAGTTGTCTGGGACCTTCCGAACAGGATGGAGACCCAGCTGGGCCTGTCTCTATGTCAGACGTCTCTCAGAAAGATTCAGTCGCCATGTCCCTCTTTATTCAGTCACTAAGCAAATACCAAGAATTCTAAAACTCTGTTGTGACAGATATGTCTCAAGCATTCAGTCATGCCATGAAGTGTTACCTCACTGTGATCCAATCGAAACACTGAGCTCCAGAGCCACTGAGATCATGAGTCAGTAGCACAAGGCCCAGTGTTCCCACCCTACTCTTGTCTGTATAACCATCAGCTTCTGGCAGTGTAGAATTTAAACAACAATACTAGAACTCTAGAGGCAAGTGACCACACGACCTCCAGGCTAGGAGGTGTTAGGCAGGATATGGTGAATTTCTTGGAAAAATGCTGTCTGCTTTCTACTGTATTTCAGGAAGTGGCCATTGAGTTAGGCTGCATATTTGGACATTCATTCTGTTTCTTATACACAAAGACCTGTCATTTTTTTCACCCTGAGCTTCATCTGCTCTCCTGTTCTCTTTCTCAGAGCTTGATGCTGTTTCTACTCAAGGAAGGTTGGATAAAAACCAGCTGCAGCTTGGGTCAAGCTAAACTCTGATTTCACATGGGGTGCTCCGTCTCAGGACAGTAAACTGTAACATCAATAAAGAGGGAGACACAGCCAAGACCAGAGTTTATTATGTTGGTTTGTTTTGAATTGCTTTCGAGGACATAGAAAACACCCTAGCGTAGGACCGATAAACCTCTCACAGTGACTCCTCACAGAGTTTCTTCCTGGAGACGAAATGGTAGAGACATCTCTCAGGCGAACCAAGACTTGCTTATAGAAGACATCCTGGAAAGGAAGTAGGTCAGAGCTGTCCTGAAACCATGACTGCTAAGTTTCAAGCTTTTACCATTTCTAGATATGGGCCTTATCATGAAAAGTCAAATATTTGATGTGTGTGTGTACAGGGTGTGTGTGTGTGCACACACAGCACAGCTTTTCAGGTGTAACTAATCCATGAGAAATGAGTTAGGACTTTGGCATCCCTGCTTAAAAGGAAGGTCTCCTTAGGGGAGCAGCACCCTTTGTTCTTCAGGCTGCTCCTCCCTGGAAGAGGTTAGCTCCTGATCCAAAAGCTTTCTCCAGATGAGGAAAGACCGTGATGAAAGTGCGAGCTGGATGTGAGCACAGAGGCCATTGGCAAACATCCATCTTTGTTGTGTAAATAAACAACCTCCTTCATTCGGACTGTTTGCTATTAAGAGGGAGGTCCTTAATTTAAAACCAGTCTTTTTTTACTTTTTTAAATCCCCGACTCTTGTTTTCTGTGTTTGTATCTGAATCTTTTAACTGTATTTTTGTTTTCAGCACAAAGTGCTAAATCAAAGAAATTGAAACACAGCGTAAACACCGATGAATGTTTAAAGATTTAGACAAGGATACAAACACAGCGTTTCTCTCAGCTGCATCAGGACCTTTGTCTCCCATGGCGGTGTCAGCTAGAGACACATGTGTGTCAAGGAATAAATGGTGAAGTGAGTTCACGTTACACCACAGCTATGTGGCTGCAACAATACGACCCAGCTGTGGAGCAAGGTGGTCATGTTCGAGCTGCCCACAGTAACCAAAGCCTTTGAAGTCATTAGAAACAGACCTTACACCAGTGAGTAGCTGATCATCAGGCATGCTCCCGACCCATTGTGCAGCAACCTCTGAGGTAGGCCTGCTGCAGCTGGAAAATCTAAAGCAGCTTAGAATCAAAGATGTGTCTTTCCGATGACTGCAGATTGGAAACAGCCATCCTGCAACTCCACGCCTCCGCATCTGTTTCCAGAGTGCTCCCTGGCTTGGTCTTCTGCTGAGATCTATTCACCTCCTTGTAGCCATGGTAATCGTAAGGAGGTGGACCCGGCTGATGAAGCACTGCAGTGAGTTCTTCCCGCTGTACGAGTGGGAGGGGTGGTGGAGTTTTTCCTGGTTGTATGATTGAGATGGTGACAGACAGTTACAGAAAGGATGATGTCCTGAGGGAATGCAGAGAATGGAGCCTCGGTCAGGAAAGTGCTGTGTGAATCCTCGCAGGTTGGTACCAAGTAGACAATCAAATGCACCGTTCAGGCTTTCCCGGGCTGGGGCATCACTAGCCATCAGGGCACTAAGAACATCAAAAAACTCAAGTGACCGTATTTGAGTGGAGGAAGGTACCACGTACTCATGAGGACCTGGCTGAGAGGTGAGAATCCTTCTGGGATGGGAACAGCGTGCCTTTGTGGTGGGGGCGAGAAATGGAGGAAGAGGATGGCACAGGAGTCCTTAAGATGCCCACTTACTTCGAAATTATCATGTGAAATGCCATGATGTCAGACAGAGTGGACACTGCCCAGCTCTAAAGACTAATAACTGGGGATCCGTGAAAATGTGCATGTCCGTGAACATCCTTGAGGGGAGCAGAGTCCAAAGAACCCTGTAGCCCCAGGCTCTTTCCTTCTCAACTTCTTTATTTCACTCATTTAATTACCAATCATATTTGTGGAATAAAATAAATACCTACATGTCTAAGAGTGAAGGAAATAAATCAAATACTTCCCACAAAGCCCTAACTCTAACTTGACTGAGATGGTGACTGGAACAGCTCCTGTTGAATTCCCAGTAAGACTATGAGATTTTTTCTAAACGTCCTGCATTGCTATATATTTTGTAGCATGAGAAAAGTGTGACTGTCAGGATCAATGGTGATTTGCAGTAAAACAGGGCTCCTATGATGGAATCTGCTTTACCTCCTCTTTTCTTAAGCTTTGTTCAAATGGTGACTGTGTTCTGAAGGTTGTCCGTGGAGTGCGAAGTACATAGTCATTTCTGGGCTTCAAGAACTACCCACAGGTCTCTTGACCAAGGTCTCCCAGCAGCCCCACAACCCCAGGCCTCAAGGGTCAAGATTATGCTAAGTTCCCAGTCTGACCTTCTAGGACCCATAGGGTGGAAAATAGAGTCAGCTACTTATTATGGTTGGTTTTAATGTCAAGCTGACAATTGTCACAAATTGGGATAACCTAGATTAATCTCATATGAAGAACTGGCGAAACTGCCTTATCTGTGTGGGAATACCCAAGTTGTGGGTGGCACCTTCCGGAAGCATCTCAGATAAGAAGTTGTATCAGAGGAAATATCATCGGTCCCTTTGCTACTTGGCCTTCTCTCTAGCTTTCTCACTGTGGCTGATTCCTTCCCTGAGATCAGAACCAGTGCTTCTCAGTCATCGCCATAGACCAGCAACCAGTGGTTCTTCAAGAACGCCCAGGTTTCCAACTCTGGATGAGATGGCTAGAGCAACCAGCCTGTGGACTGACTAACTACCAGGTGTCATGCACCCCACCTGCCATGACAGATGACCAGTGTGGAGTTACTCAGGTTCTCCACTCAGTGCGAGTCTAATGTTGTTGCCGTTTGAAAGGTGACACATGCATACACAAACACATACACATATGCACACAGATACACATATTGTATTAATTCTGTTTCTCTAGAGACACCGATGTCTAAAATTCTCAGACATAGCACAATGATGCAGCCATACAAAAGCAGAGCCCTTCTAAGGAAGAAGAGGGATGCTGAGGTTTATGTGGAAGAAGTTCTTCACAGGCTCATGTGTTCACACACTTAGACATCAGGTGGAGTGCCATTTTGGTCATGCAAACTTTAGGGATTGGAGTCTTGCTGTTGGAAGTCCTGTTTTATAGCCTGCTGACTTTCTGTTCACTCTCGGTTCCTGACTCCCAACAGGCCTCCCTTTCCTGCCACCATGATTGACCAGACCAGGTCTTTCCTTACACTATAAACCAAAGCAAGCCCTTCCTCATTCATGTTGCACCTTGTGGGATATTTGCTACAAGCACAGGAACAATAGGTTTGACTGGACAAATGTGAGCCTGTGCTATTTACTTTTCCTACATAAAGAGGAGCCTTGGGACTAATGATAGTTGTAGAGTTCGGGGGCCTGTCAGAATCTGGGTCATCTGGGGTCATCTGTCCAGTCCCATGTCCAAGAGCGAATGGTGACTCTTTCCCACTACTTTCAGGAAAAATGTGAACAAAGCACAGAGCCACAGGCTAGGCAACTGTGCTTGTTGCCCCTGCAGCAGTTTGCCTGGGTTTCCATTCACAAGCTTGAAAGGGTCTCTGACACACATCACCCCTGCTGCAGAAGAAGGATGGAAAGTACAGTAAGGTCCTTTCACCTGCCCAAAGATCCTGTACCCTGGAAGAGTGCAAAGAAAGCCCAACTCGAGTGATGCCATGTAGTCTGATGAACTAGGGCTGATCAGGGAGGATGGAGTCACAGCTGAGAACTGGCCAAAGCTCCAGATACCAACATTCTATGGTGCTTTGTTGGAATGGAAGTGCCTGGGTTTTATACAGCCTGGCATTCCCTTCCTTTCTAGAAATCACTTCCTCTTTGCTTGTTTTAGGGAATGTGGCTTGTTTGATTTGCTGTTTTCTTCCTTCCTCCCCTTCCTTCCTTCTTCCTTCTTCTCTCTATCCTTCCTTACTTCCTTTCTTCCTACCTGCGACTGGATATTTGCATTCAGACTAGCAGCCAGTCAGGGCACCCTGTACCCTCTTAGACACATAAGCAACACATGGATAACTGTGGGTTGTCAACCACTCAGATCTGCAGTCACACTGAAGGGAAAATAACTCCATGCTCATCTGGAGACCAAATAGGCATCTTCTGCAATTGTACAGAAGTGCACAAAGGCAGATGTCCCCACTCCCTGTGGAGGGGACCTAGCAGTTGGGTAAGGAGCAGGTGGGGTCACAGAGAAGAGGGAAGAAAGAGGCAGAAAAAAGGAACAAACGTGGATAAGCATACAAACTAGGAACCTGTTATGGTAAAATAATTTACCACTACTGGAACCAGTGCCAAGAGGCAACTATAATGCCCATACCACCTCTGCTGCTCTTGCTGAAGATACTGGCTGCTCCATCCTGATTCTGGAATAAGTACAGAAACGTCCTTTATATCTCTTGCTCGCAAAAGAGTCATCTAAACTACAGGTTGGAGTAAAAGTAAAATTTAAAATCCATAAATCATAGTTATAAACATTTTGATAAATCACAGATGTAGAATTATGGATTAAAATGATACAGCAGAGGCGTGGAACACATGGGCGAGCAGGGTCACTTGCCTGAGCATGTGTCTCAGGAGGTCCCTGGCTTGGACACCGCCATTGCTGCACCTGTAGAGCTCTCAGTGAGATGAATCAGGGTAGAGGGTCACCAGCTGGGAACCATGAGGCCTTTGTAGAACTTTGTCTGACCCTTCACAGAGTCTTTGGCACTTTGGAAGCACCAAGAATGAATTATTTTGAACGTTGATCCTCACCAATTATGTGAACATTCTGAACAGAAATATTTCTTCCATCGGTGGGAGGGGATACTTAGGCAGCTCACAGGGTCACATCTCAGCATTATTTCCCATAACCATACCCTAGAAGTGAAGTAGCTACTTCTCCATGTGGCCCGGGATGAGTTTTGATGGTGCTATGACCACAGAGGCCTCTGGGCAGATGTCCACCCACCCAGGGGCTTTGGTCTTTGCAGCCACAGCACATGTAACAGCGCAGGTCCCTGGGGGTTCTGAGGATCACGTAGCCATCTGCTGAGCACATGTCTTCTCCCTGCAGTTGGCAGAGACCTTGAACCCTTTGCAGAGCTTTTATGTTGAGGAAGGGAGAGAGAGAAGCAAAATTCTGTTCATGTTTGATGTTATTGGGCCTGTCATATGCATGGGTTCTTTAAGAACATAGAACATAATAACTGGATAAATACCAGTATGTTGAAAGATAAACTAATAACCAAACATATCCGCTAATTTTTTAAAGTATTTGTAGTGAAAACATAATTGTAATTGAAAACACCCTCGACAAAGAGGGGAAAATGATTTTTATGCCCCAAGCCAAACACACACATACACACAGAAATAATAAGCTCAACATTTCCTTGTCTCTGAACATCTGGCTTGTGGTACACAAAAAACAAATTTGGATTAACCTAAAAATTAAGTGTGTGTCACACGCAAACCCTTGATCAAACTGTATTAAAAGCTATAGACCTTGCGGAAAAAATATAATATTCTTCATCATGCCCAGGTTTTTATTAGACGGTAAGGAATGGGAACTGCTCTTTATCTGAATTTCGTATCAAGAAACAGAAGCTGTCTGTAATTTGCATTTTGCTGCTTCCTTGCTCTGTCCAACTTGTAAGGAGGCGTTGCGTGAAGGTCTGAAATGGGAGAAGGCTGTGCTTCCTTATGGGTGAAGAAAATCACTCTCAAGTTTTTCACTCCAGTTTTTATCCTGTAGAGAGGATCCCAGCTTTCCATTGCTTCTGGAAACGCTCCGAGATATTATCCCAACCCTGAAAAACAATTCCCAACCAAAAGCACAAATTCCAGGCTTCAGGGCTCTGCCTCTTGCCCAGAGTATCCCTGCAATTGGGACCGCAGCCAGCCTCGAATTCCCTAAACCCAGGACCATAGCCAGCCCAGAGCCTCCCTGGTCCACTGCCAACAAGAATCCTTAAGTCTGCAGCTCCTCACTTTTCCAGAGCCCATGGAACGCGTGTGCACCTGCCCTGCCCACACGTGCCGCTCTCACTCACTCTGAAGTCTTAGAGCACAGAGTATGGGCAGGAATGCTCAGGAGATGCCCCTCCTTTCAGCACAGCTCTTAGGCACTCAGAGAGAGTGAGCTTGGGAAACTTGAGGGGGAGGCCATTCACATTCAGATTCTATCCCAGTCACAGAGCATATGGTCTTGCTCTTCCCACCAACCTAAGAGTAACATCTTCCACATCGTCTCCCTCCTGATCCCTTATGAAGTTAGTTTAAAACTCTGAGGTTTGTGTTTTGTTGCGGAGTCATTTGGTTGCTCTTTTCTGCCAAGGTGGGAACGGGGTAGAGTGGATGGACAAAGGGCTCTTCTCAACAGCTCTAACACAGAACTACACACTCACTGTGTAGCCCAGGCTGGCTTTGAACTTGTCACCCTCTTATCTGTGCCTCCCTAGTGCTGGGATAAAGGCATGTTAGGTCGTTCTAACCATTTCTTTTAATAGATGGGGCTCTCAGAATCATACTGAATACAGAGCCAGCATAAGCCACCCATCGCACTCCTGGGCACTGGGCACGACCTGGGCCAGGGAGTGAAAAGAGCTTCCGTCCAGAATACCCTGGTTCTTTTGTGGCAGAAGCTTCCCCCTTATTCTGCTGTTCTTTGACAAGGGCAGAAGGATGAAAATAGAAGAGATATAATTATTTATTTTAATTCCAAGAAAATTTGCTAGATGTCCATAAATAATCAATCTGATCACTTTAGCGAAAGACAAGTGTTAAAATGATGGAGAACAGCATTCACCTAGACTTGTCTGCAGTCTTTAAATCATTCTCCTCTCCATCCCTCTTGCTGACATGCAGAGATGATTTTAATTAAGGGCCCTTGACAAGGCACCATAGTCATTTAAAATTACTAGCTCAGGAAAATCTTTATAAAGATGGTTTAAAGAGTTCAGGAGCACCCCCCCCCCCCATTTCCCTGTATCAAGAGGGTTACGCTATAAAATTGTAAATGAGTACTCTCAGCCTCGAGGTGATAAAGTGCTGTTGTTTTTCTGCTTTGGCGTTTCATGGATTCCGAGTGGGCCTCGCTTACCGGTCTGACATAAATCACGGGGCAGACCTGGATATTGTAAAACTCACATACAGGCACAGTTCTGAGGCAGGGAAGACAGCAGCCACCACTAAGTATTCTAACAGTATGAGTTATTGCAAGCATCATAATTAGGGTTCAAGACAGTAATGTTTACAGTAGAGGAGTACCTAAATCTAATTGCCGGCCTCATTATAATAGCTATGAATTAATATATCAACTGGAATCATGATGACTGTTTTAATGGGGAAACAAAGCATCTTTTGTGCTCAAACAATGGGTCTAAAAGCTCTTGCATCACAAAGAAATTCTCTTTGCTGTGAGCTGATGAGATGTGAGCTCCCAGCTTTACTCAGTTCAGTCCCTCTCAGATATCACCTTTGCTTTCCTCTGCCTCCCTGCCCCCACAGCGCTTTCAGCACCCTACAGCCTTAACCAAGTCTGTCCCACATTCCTCCCAAAAGAAAGTAAGCACCCTGAAGGCAAGAACTTTTACTAAGAGCTAAAGCCCAAGTCTTCTCATGGTGTATGAGTATCAGCAAACATGGTTTCACTGGAGCATTTGAACTAGAGTACGGGGCTGGGGGTGTGGCTCAGTGGGCAATCACAAAGCTCAGGGTTGTATATAGACTGGGTGTGCTAGTAATCTTAACCCTCTGCAAGGAGAAGCAAGAGAGGCTGAAGTTCAGAGTTATCCTCAGCTACAAAGTCTGTTCTAGGCCAGCCTAGAAAACTTGAGATGCTATCTCAAAGACATTATCACCATAGACATGGATGCAGTGAGGAAAGGAACCACAGGACCAGTTTCCAGATGGCGTTTGAACAGAACAATCCCACAGAACGGACAGAGTTGGTCTATGGTGTGGAAGTCCACATGCTGCTGCCTAATTGACTATGGCCTGACATCCTTAGGAAACATACATTAAACTCGAATTTGTAACATAACACAGATTTGGACATCATCACCCCATCTGGTTCAAATGCAGAGTTTTCTGTAAGAAAGTGGTCCTTCCCAGGGCCGCACATGTGTCTTCTTTATCAACAAGCCATTTGAAGTACTGGGAGCATCAAAAACAAGCAAACACAAAACTTATAGAAAATACAACTTATCTTCACTCTTTCAGATGAATCAACAGATCATAACTTTTACTGTGTTTAATTTCATGTGACTGTTTAAAATTTTGCTAACTTTCTTTCACGGGAGGTTAGATAAGGTCTCATTCTGTTACCCAAGTTGAATTTAAACTAACAGGAATCTTCTGTCTCCCAGTGCTCGGATTATAGACAATAGTCATCACAAGTTTAATATTTACTGCTGCTTAGGAAAACAATTTAAGTGGTTGTTAAATTGATAAGAAATCTGAAAACTGTCTTTGTGGGGAAAAAAGGAAACCATGTTAATTTTAACATAAGTGGCCTTTTGGAGAGGTCCAGAAAGGAGCTGGTGAGGATCTCTGTAGCTTGGATCCTCTGACTCAGCAAAACACCAGGGAAAGAAAGAAGAGAACAGGTCTGAAGGTCACTGTGCAGAGAGGAAGGATGCTTCCCCTCACAGATTAGCTGGCTGCCTAAAAAGATTGCTCAGTAGTAAAGTGCTTGCCTAACTAGTATGAAAACCTAAAATGGATGCTTAGAACTAGCATAAAACAAAGCAGGTAACACCTGGGGCTTGCTGACCAGCCAACTTACCTAACATGGCTTGTTCCTGGTCAGTGGATGCCTCAGAATAAACGGTGAATTGTACCTGGAAAATATCATCAAAGATTGTCCTCTGACCTCCGCAGCATATGAACACATGTGACCATGTACAAACGCACAAACACACATACATGCAGACTCATGGATGTACACATATAAAATACAAATGGGAAAAGCCCATACTCAAAGGGTTCAAGAGAACCAGGGAGACCACAGCAGGGTTCAGTCCTCGGTCCCCACCCCCTCCCCTCGAACACACACACACACACACACACACACACACATCATCTGCAGAGCTTCTGCTAGGCTGCACATGGTTGTGTGCTATGTTTCTTCAAACAATTAGGTCATAGTGAAGACCAGCCTTGCCAAGTTCCTCCTTCAGATCAAAGCTGTTTACACCACAAAAGCATCAACAAGCAGAAGGCTAAGAGCCCCTCTGATGTGGTGAACCCCCACACCCCCAGCTTCATTCTCACTGGTATTGTTGAGGAGTCTACTCAAAAACCCAGCCTGAGAAGGAAGCACATGATAAAGCAGCTAATAGGGAGAAGAATTAAGAAGCAAGATGTGTTAGTGCAGCCTCCTGACCTCCTTGTGGCAAGTGCCCCCACAGGACTTTTATTCTGATTTTCGTACTCAGACTTGCCAGCAGATTCTTTATGCTCCTTCATGGGTGTTCTACTTTACAAGTGCCCATGTTCTTCTTCTTGCTTAGTGCTTGTCTCTTATTTTTCCCATTACCCAGACTCCATGGATGAGTTATAAGCACGAACTACGTTGCACTGTGTACTTTATTTCAAAGGTTGGGGCCCCTCTGCCTTTTTGTGCTGTTTCCAGCCCCTTTCATTGCTAAAAGAACCATAAAGTTTGCGGGCTCACAAGAAACCTGTGATGTTGCACTCCGATTCCTCATCCCACAGATACCTGTCAAGCCCTCACCTGCCCACAGCCCCATGGCTGTGGAGGGTGGTGAGGAATTGGAGTTAGGACATTGTCCTCTGACCACTCCAGCCCTGCACAGTGGGCAGACTGTCTCAGAATATCCCTGACCACAGAAGCACGGCTCACCAGTAGCCACTGTGTGAGTACACGTGAGCCATCTTTTCCTTCTCCCTATTAAAAGGTAGGAGGAGATAAAAGGTCTCCAGGACTCAGAAGTGCCATTAATGACACAGATAGAAGCAAACGCAAAGCTATTTGATGCCTACCGGAGGCTGAACGGCTCTGATGTGATTCCTCTGCTTGCCTTTGGGCAAACACACTGCTAATGTCCTCCTAATCTCTGGCAGGCATCCTGCATAGTCCTATGGGGAGCAATATGCTGTGAATTTTAGCTTTGCAGTGAATTCCTCCAAATATGGTTTAGTGGCAAAGGAACTTCTTACTGTTTTGAAAATGAGAGAGAACTATATTGGAAAAAAAATAAAAACAAAAACAAAGCCCTCTGCAACAAAAGAATCTCTTTGTGGCCCTATACTTGTCTTTGTGACAATATTCTTTCCTTAGTGTTTAACTATTTTCAAAAAACATGAAGGATTACATAGAACATATCTAAGGACAAAATTGACCAATGTTTATGTTTTCCAAGGGACAATGGACCATTCTCACACCTTGTCTCTGTTCATTGGAAGGAGGCATGTGACAACCATCTAAGTGACAGCTACCTCAGAACCTTTCAGAGTTATCAGAGGTCACCCACGCATACAAGTGTCACTACATCTAGATGGATTCATTGGTTGGAATTCTTCCATGGTTTGGTGTACTCTTATTTGGGTGGCTAGACCTTCAGTCAACAGTCTCCTCAATAAAAGTGCCAATGAGAAACTTAACACAACCCAGGGTGAGTGCAGCCTGTACTCCAAGGGGTAGCTGTGAGGTTTGGAGAGTGAAGGTGTGAGCATATACTCAAACTTCAGCCTCTGTTACCTCCAGGGTTATTACTTTAAACATAAAACCCAGCAAAATATTCTTGTCTGCTTCCAGAAACCTGGAACTATACATGGATATGTGCCATCATTAATGGGAACCCTGTTAAATAATTCATTCTAACACCTAACACAACATAACTTAATAAAGATCTCTGTGCCTTTATTAAAAATGACCAACATAGCCAAGTATGACAGGATTTGCCTTTAATACTATCACTTGGGAGACAGAGGTAGATAGATATCTATGAGTTTGAGACCATCCTGGTCTATATAGTGAGTTCCAGGGCAGCTGGGACTAACTACATAAAGAGATTCTGTCTCAAAAACCAAAAAACAAAAAGGACAAAAACAACAACAACAAAAATCAATGCAAAAATGACCAATGGCTACTATTTGAAAGAACAATGGAATTTGTCTTTGGTACTGATGGGAACTGGAGAGAACATACTTCATGACACCTTCTCCAAGGTTCGATTAGGATGCTAGGTGACAAGAGACAAAAGTCTTGGTTCCTCTGATGAATCTCTGTGCACAAACTCAAAGCCCCTCTCTTTTGTCTGAGCAGGCCATGTCAGGACCTAGCCACCCAGGTCATCTGTCTCATGGTCTGGTTGGAATAAGAGGTGGATTGCTCTTGGCACCTGTGCAGTAAGGCACTTCCTGCTTGGCCCACACTCATTCATGGGAAGCTCGTCCCTTTTCTCAGGCAATCCTTATCCCAGTCCATGGAGAGAGAGAGAGAGAGAGAGAGAGAGAGAGAGAGAGAGAGAGAGAGAGAGAGAGAGAGAGAGAGAGAGAGAGAGAACAAGGCTACCACATGGTCCTTCTTCGCATCACTGGAGAAAGAATGCCAAAAGCAAGACATGACAGGGTCTGAGTGCTTAGCGGCCAAGTTGTAAGTGTCAAAAGTCAAGTGTGTCCGGGAGACTGAGATTTGGTGTGAGCCCCACCAGCTGCCCTGATAACAGAGTGAGGGAAAGGAAATTTGCCTCCCAGTGGTATTTTGAGTGGATGTTGTTAAGCAAGACGGGATGATGGAGAGAACGTTTGAAAACTGTGACCCATACCCCCAAAGCCTTCTGAACGTCATCCCGACTTGAACTTATCTATCAGAGAGGCTGCTGTTAATCCAACCAGATGTGCCAGGTGCTGCTGATACCATCGTGACCCTGCCTCTACCAGATGTTCAGGCTCACTACTCAGCAGCATCATTTGCTGGGTAGCTGGCTGATGTGTCTCCTCCACACTGTGATGATTTTCTACTACCCTGGGATGTTTATGGGTTCCATAAAGGGCAGGTTCTAAAAAGATTATAGGCACTGAAAAAGGAAATACAACCTTTTCTTCAGGAGAGTGGAGCAAAACAAACTAAACATTTTTGGGATTTCTTGCCTGCCATGAGAAGGCAATGGCCCCCATTGCCACCTTGGTTGTTTTATGTCCTCAACAAAAGTCTTCAAGGGGTGGAATAAAAATCCCAGATATGAGACAAATGATCTGTTGCCATCTCCAGAAACGGATGTGTCCCATCAGGAAGCCCCATGAAAAAGATGCTTGTTCCCAGAAGCACAGCTTGAGTTCACACATTCCTCTATCCCAGAACATCACTCTCTGCAAGCACCATTGTCCTTTAAAATAAAAAATCTAAGATTATGAAAACTTTTATAGGTTCATATAAAGGGCTTTTATACATTTCAATGTGTCTGGATCATTCACATTGAAGAGTTGCAAGGATCTGAGAGTGTCTATCACATGAACCCCCACCCTAGCTCCAAGGACTTGAGAGTGTCCCCATGTAGTCACTCCTGCCCAGCAGGTTGGAGAAGAAATAACCCACTTTGAAAATAGCTTGGGACCCACTCTTGGAGGGCCCCCCATAGAAAAAAAGATGGGAACTTTATTAAAGTACTTGGACTTGGTTTAGAAGCATTTAGTAGTTCAGCTTCATTCCAGATTCCTATGTAATATCATCACCTAATGTGGCATGGATGATCAATGGAGAAAAATTTTCATCTTACCAGGATAGAGAGCTCTCCCAAACTTCCAGCAGGAAGTTGCCTATGCCCTGGTCTATAATGGTGGCTTCTGCTCTGTCTCAGGCCAATGGATGGAGAAGTGAGCACCAGGAGGCCTGGGCGGCAGAAAAGATCCTACATAATTCTCTTCCTGATGAAATATATTAAGGTGACAAAAAGTCATGCTTTGGATAGGTCCAAAATCAGCTTGTAGAAAACCACAGGACCCACAAGGCCGAATCGTCAAGATAGGCCTCCAGATCTTCCCTCTAGCAAAGGCTGAGATTCCTTGGCATTCTTTGGTGTCATGTGACTATGTCATTCCCAGCTCTACTTCCGTCTTCAACCAACCTTCTCTGGTGCACACCAATGACTCCCTGTTCTTCTCCCAATAATGCCATTTTGTGTTACGGCTTTATCTCCTCCAGAAAAAGTGCATGCCCTCCAACTAAACAAGTGCACGCCCTATTGTTATACAAGATGCATTCTCCATCACCAGGTGGACATCCACTTGTGTATGCTGTTTAGCCCATGATTTTAATCTGATGCAACCCACCAATGATTATGGCTCTTTTACTGAGCTCATGAGTGCCAGCCTGGGATGAGTCGCTGAGAGCTAGCTTGGGATCCCAGTCTTCTCTGGTAAGTCTCAGGAGCTAGGTCTATGCAGGGATGGCCAGATATGGGCATCTACTTTGTTCTGGACGACACAAACCCTTATCAAAAGTGTGTGAACACCTTGGAGAATGAGATGCTGCAATCAGGGTAAGTGCCCAAGATCTGTCTTCCCCAGCCACCTTATCTGGCTCCTCATACAGAGTCCTTGTGTTGTTTTTAGACTCTAATTCACGCTCCATACCTCCCTCTCTGTGTTCTCCTTTCTCCTTGGAGATTCCTTTATTCTTGTGGACCCTCCCCTCTTCCCTCCTCATTGCTGGTGCTGGATACTGCGGATACAGGCTATTCTGAGGACACCAAGATTCCCCCATGCCAGTCTGATTCACAAGATGTCACCCTGGGACTAGGGAATCCAAAGTTAGTTCAGTCCTCATGGCTATTGCCTTGCGTGTAGCATTATGTCCCAACCCTATGATACTAGAAATTGGAAACTCTGCCATGAGAACACATGCTCTCTCTTCTTAACTGTGCCTCAGTCATGTAAGTAAAGTTATCCTTGTCCATCACTCCACCCTAAAAGTTCCACTTGGCAGCCATGATGTAGGATGACATCATGACAAGAAGCCAAAGCAGAAAGACTAACTTGAGAGAACACTAGTAACCAGAGGTCTCATGATTACTCTGTTGATCAGATACATGATGTCTAGAAGGTTTGTTGTGAGGGTAAGCTCCACAGACTTTCCTAGCACAGGCAGCCCACGGAGAGTAGGAAATACTATTCAATTCCCAGCCATGGAACCATGAGTCTAGCTTCCTCCAGGAAGTATGATGTTGGCTACAGAGTTGGCACTTGCTGAGTTGCACAGTTCTCACCATGGAACCCAAGTGCAGGTATCACCAGTGCCTCAGGGGTGCTGGTAGCCTTTGTGCATCCACCTAATGTGAGAGAGGCCCTCAAGTTGGCACCCATCTTGTTTTCAGAACAAGGAAAGGCCATACTTTAATACATATGTACTGAAAGTCAACCATAACTGAAATGCTTCTACATTTCCCATGAGTCCAAAAGAAGCCACAGCATGTGCAAGTGTATACTCATGGAGATGTGTGTTATCTAGTCGTGTGGTCACATGGGAGTGTGCTCATCTGGGACCTTCAGCTAATGGGGTTCTTTCTCCTCTCCTACCTCTTGTCCATTCTAAATGACCATGTTTTTCTAGCCTCTTTCCTTAGTCTTATGAGGACTGCCTGAGGGGCCTCCTGAAGTCTTGCACGCTCAGAAAGTAGGTATGTAAAAGAGTCCCTAAGGAAATTGGCTGCATTCTGCAGATGAGTACCTCTCGTGAAACGATCTAAGATGCAGAGGCTAGCACTCACCCTCACCTTAGTCAGATCCAATCAGCACCTGCAGCTCCTTCTCCTGGGAATATAGTCCCAGGAACCACCTGTGGACAATCCCTGCCAGCCAAATCTGCCTTCGAGGAGCATAATCTCCGAGAATGTCCTAATTTCTCTCATTCCCTAAGCCTGTCATAAGGGCTGAGACGGGCTTATCCCTCTGAACAGATGAGATTAGTCGATCATGTCAGAGTCAAGAGGGGGATTATGATGCTTGTAATACACTGAGTCAAATTAAATGCTTTTGTTTGTACATCAGAAGATCCCGTTGCCGAGCTCCTCTGTCTTCCGCCGGGTATAATAAATTGCCAATAAAACAGAAGAGTGCAGAGGAAAAACCCTCCAGCAGAAAGCAAGAACAAAGTCAGGAAGTCAGGATGTCTTAATTTTTTTTTCTGTTCAACCTGGTGAATGAGATTCTTAGTTCCACTAATGTCTTGCAGGTTTTGTTGGTGGTGGTGGTGGTGGTGGTTTTTGTTTTTTTTTTTTTTTTTTTTTTATCAAGTAGTAAATTGGAGAGCTCTGTTCTAAATAGTTGGTCCTGGCTTCTGTCCACTGGAATCCTGGACTCAGTGGCTGCTCTCATTATAGTGTGAACAGTGTTTGGGAACCTCCACACACCTCCACAACATTGATTGTACTGTTGCATATGTGCATACACGTGCACACACACACAAATGAATAGAGGTGGCGGCAAACAATATTGTAGATTTTCCTCTCTTCTCAGTTGCCCATCCCCCCATTCCCACTCCCTGCTTCCCTTAGGGCTGTCCCCTGAGTGATTTGGGTTAGAGAACATGCCCCCCTTTCAAATTTCATTAAGAATACCCCAGGAAATAGTCAAGCCAAGGGAGACACTTGTGCAGACATCTTGACTATCACTCTAGATTCCTGTTGGAAGATAAAGCCTCTCCGAGAGGATTTTATAGCAAATTCCTGAAATTCTTTACACACAATAGGTTTGCTTTATACAGACACAAGGGCTCTGCATTGGTGCCTCTTGGCACCATATATTTTTCTGTTATCTATGAGGCCTGCTACCCCTGTTCTGCCCCAGCCAGGCTTCGGCAAGCTTTAGTATCAGAGAATTCATGTGTCTTTCCCTTCCAGGGCTGAAACCATGTGATGTCTCCCAGGTGTTGCATTGATGTGCAAACTCCAGATTCTATGTCCCCTGCTTCAGTGAAGGTGGCTGATCCTGAGGAAGAAGAGCTTGTACCAATGGTGGCTCTTGAGTTTTCTTTAGAAAGGAATGGTGATGGTTGAGACTCTCAGCTTTTAAATTCAATGCGGGCATCAGAAAGACTTCACTCCTAGCCCAGCAGAAACACAAGTGGGAGGTGTGGGCATTTGATGCTTTGTCTGAGGCAGTGAGTGAGTCAAAGCCTGAGACATAATAAACACCTTTGAGAAAGATAGATAGATAGATAGATAGATAGATAGAGAGAGAGAGAGAGAGAGAGAGAGAGAGAGAGAGAGAGAGAGAGAGAGAGAAGGATGTGTAAGCTCCTGACACTGAGTGGCTTTTGATTCACTACAGTCATTTACAAGGCAACAGACAGCCACGGGGATCTGTGAGAGGCACCAAGGTCAGAGCATTGTCCCACAGAATATCAACCCCTGTGCACACCCTCTTCTCTGCACCTCTCCAAACCTCACCAGGAAGACTAGGAGGAAAAATGTCTCTCAAGTTGCAGGTCTGGCATAGGAACCAGGATACAGTTAAGGAAAGCTTTAACCAGCCTAACTGAAAGCCTCAAAGGGGCAGCCAATGGCATTATCTCTTGGAACTGTAAGAAGTCTTAAAGATATGTATCTACACCCATGCCGTAAACAGAGAAGCGACCGAAACTGCACCAGGGAATGTAGCCACTCATATCCATGGTGGGTCTTCTATACTCAGAACCTTTCCAAACACACTTGTGCACACACACACACACACACACACACACACACACACACACACAAGCACACACATACACAATACACACAGTTTCATGGTAATTCTAAATTCAGTCAAGTCAACTCTGAAGATTAACCAGTACAAGTATGCACTCGGATTACGTATAAAAATAACGTGTGAGAAGAAACAGTTATGAGAGGGAATAAATATGTAGGTGGGAAAGGCTGTACTCACCTGTGATGGAGCTATATGCTGATTAACTGCAGGTTGTAACACTGGAGAAGATGAAAAATGTCACAAAACAATAAGCTAGCAGAATGACAGATTTTATCCAACCACACAGATAATTAAATTAATGTCGTCTGTGATTAATAGACAGAGCTTATCATACAGGATTAAAAGCAAGAGTCAAATCTAAGTCACCTTCAAAACAAGACAGCATAAGCTGGACCTCCTGGTGCCAGGCTTGTGACCATTCCATTGAATGTGTACTGTATGTATGTAGCCTGATGTGTACTATACTTATATAGCCTGATTTGTACTGTATGTATATAGCATGATGTTACTATATGTATATAGCCTGATGTGTACTGTATGTGTATAGCCTGATGTGTACTATACTTATACAGCCTGATGTGTACTATGTGTATATAGCCTGATGTGTACTGTATGTATACACCATGATGTATACTGTATGTGTATAGCCTTTTTTGACCTTCTCCCTTTGCTCATTTTATTTCTTCCAGGACCTTGTTCCATTGGCTGGTCCTTCCCACATACAGGGAGAGTCTTAGCCTCTCAGTCAAACTTGTCTGGAAATAGCCTCACAGGCACACCGAAGGGGTGCCTCCTTAATATTCTTCTTGTTTATTAATCCAATTACATTGACAATCAAAATTAGCCATCACAGCAAGACATAGCAACCCACCAGTTTTACTAATAATTAATTACCGCATCAGGATACTGCACCCAGGATACCAGGTCTTAGATTTTTTTAAACTGTATCTATTAAGACTATTTGTATACCCAAACTATGCTTTAAAAAGAAATCTGCCTTCAGAGTAGCAGGGCAAACATACGCACTATACATCACTGCCAACTTGAATAATCTTGATCTTGATGTGCTAAGGGTTCATAATGAGAAGAGAGACCATTGGCTAACCAGTGGTTGTAAGACATCTTTAAGTCATGGGAAGAGGGGGACTTTATGTGAGACCAACAATTGCAATCATGTTCCTCATTCTTACATAAAATCCAAAGCTACCTAATAGGTTTTATGGGGTCATCAGTAGAATTCCCAGCAAGTGAGACTAGCCTCTATTCTTGAAATCCTGTGATATCATGTGATATTATAGGTAGTGCCTGGCTATGTCACACAGAATTTCTCTTTAGGAAAAATAATCAAACCCATAATTATTAATAATAAGGGTAAATAAATTAGAGATAATCATTCACTCACTATGTGGTTCAGACATGGAATCAATCCCACAAATGGGTGGGCAACACTACAGGGCTTCGTAGGAACCACAGGCTTCACAGCAGCCCCGTCACTGACAGACACTCTGCCTCACCGGCAAACGTAAGAGGAAGTGGTCAGCGGGAGGCTGTTCTCAGCACAAACCAACCAGAAGTCGTTCACTGGACTCTCAGGAGCTGCTGGGTGTCGGGGGTGTCGGGACAAGTAGGTGACATGTAGAGTTGACCCGATTGCCTCATGCCCTGGGAAACGGTCAATAATTTTTGACGACGTTTGATGGGGCGGTAAATGGTGCATCTTTCAGTTCAGGTCACGTCTTGCCACTGTAGTGATGGAGGGAAACCAGAACTGTCTTCAGTGAAAATGAATAATTTAGGGTACACAACTTCCTAAGCTGTGGGTCACACAACTCAAGGTGAGGGTCAGGGAAAAGAGGCATCAGTAAAAGTTCCACTCGGAGGCCAAAATTCATCTAAAATCGAATACCTAAGGGACCTGAACTTCTTCGGGGTTGGTGACTTGCTTTTCACCCCAGAGCTCCTTTGCAGCCTTGGTGCTGAATTCCAAGTGTGCATGTGGCATCTCACCATGTGATACCAACAAACACTGTCTGAAACAGCGTGGCTCAGACACAAGGACCGCTGCAGGGTTCGAACCACACCATTTTTACTATACATACATGAATTTTTTGTTCTTACAAAAACATGATACTTTGATTATAGATAATGAAGAAATTTAATATTTTATACTTAAGATTGGCTTTAATTGTCAACGTGATGTAATGTGGAGCTGCTTGGGAAAGGTATATCAAAGAGGAATTCTCTAGATTAGGTTGGTCTACGGGCCTTACTATGGGGGACATTTTCCTTACTTAGCCCATGAGACGTCTATTCACCTCAATTAACCGATTCATGGGCTGGGTCATGGATGGAAGGAGAAGGAGAGAGTGAGCCATGAACCAGCATGCACACAGTAATTCACCTCAGCCAGCTCTTGACAGTGGATGTGACAAACCAGCTCTAGTTCCTGCCCCCTTGAGCTCCCACTACTGACAAATTGTAACCTGGAACCCCGCAAAAGAAATCTCTTCTCCATAAGTTGTCTTTGTCAGGGTCTCTGATCACAGTAACTAGAAATGAAACTATCTGCCATGGCTCTTCTTGATTTAAAAAAAATATTATATCTCTGATTACACAGTCAGAATATCTGATTTTAAAAAAACGATGTCTGAGTTATTGACTTAAGTTTTACCTTCAAAAATGTTAAGTATCATGTCGTGGATTTCAGGTAGAATTTCTAAGGGGTTCTGGAATGGCCCTAAACATACCCCAGCTATTTTGTGTTTGTATTTGTGTTCACAAGGCAGCACTCCTGGTGAATATCTATAAACATTGTTTTATGTGCCTATGTATCCTAAGTTTCAATACAAAAAGACATTGGGGGACAAGAGAAGATGTGAAACCATATTCCTAGAAATATTGGCTCCAGGGCGTGGCAAGTGTCCATTTGCATTGCCATCGGTTTGTTAACTTGTGTCATGAGCTTACCAAGAATCACAGCTTCACTCTGCCTTCCACTACTTCCCATCAGAGGCTTCACACTGAAGCTTCCTCAGATACCATCCTTTCTACCCCCTGCACTAATCAGAAGGCAGAAGGCAGGTCTTCTCCTTCTTATACTTCCTGGGAGTTGGGTTGGGGAAGAACTGCACCATAACCATACTGGTCTTAAGGAAAGACAACAACAGAAAAACATCCTAGAAGGTAAACCCCTCCTAGGTGACCTGGGTTCAGGTTTGGGTCAGGTTGCTGTGGGTGTGAAGAGCTAACCAATCAGCTATTTAAGCCATTTTACTCTGCACTGCAGGCTTAAAATAGGGGGAGGGGCTCAAGACTCTTATCTGGCATTATTCAAAAAGGTGTCCCTGGAGACCAGGAGAGACAAGCAACTCCTCCCTGGCCAGTGGGTGACAATCTGAGGCATGTGACCACTGGAACAGAGGCTGGTGTCCTGTCATAAGTCTCCGGTTGCTCAGTTCACTCTACAGTGTGCATGGTGTGTAGTGACTCTGTCTAACATCTCCCTCCATAGTACAATTATCCAGATAAGTTAGGTGGTACTACCTACAGCTCACACGTCAACTGACTACTGTGTGGGATGCTCTGAACAGTCCCTTCTGGTTGAAAACCTCTTATCTCAGAGACATTACATCTTTCATGAAAGTTCAAAGACCGCTTAGCATCGAGGCCTCTCTTTTACTGGAAAGTTTATATATTTACATTTCAAATGTTATCCCCTTTCCAGGTTCTCCCCTCTCCCATTCTCCTTCCCCCTGCTTCTATGAGGATGCTCCCCCTCTCCTCCACCAACTCTCACCTCAGCACCCTGGCATTCCCCTACACAAACCTTCACAGGACCAAGGGCTTCTCCCCCTTTTGATGCCAGACAATGCCATCCTCTGCTACATATGCAACTGGAGCCATGGTCGCCCCACTCCATGTGTGCTCTTTGGTTGGTGGTTTAGTCCCTGGGAGCTCTGGGGCATCTGGTTGGTTGATATTGTTCTTCCTATGGGGTTGCAAACCCTTCTGCTCCTCAGTGCTTTCTCTAACTCCTCCATTGAGGTCCCCATGCTCAGTCTGATGGCTAGCTGCAAACATCTTAATCTGTGTCAGTAAGGCTCTGGCAGAGCCTCTCAGGAGGCAACCATATCAGGCTCCTGTCAGCAAGTGCTTCTTGGCATCAGCAATAGTGATAGGTTTGGCGGCTGCCTATGGGACTGGGTGGGTAGCTATTAAAAACAATGACTTCATGAAATTCTTAGGCAAATGGATGGAGCTAGATAATACCATCCTGAGTGAGAGGTGACCCAGACACAAAAGAACACACATGGTATGCACTCACGGATAAGTGGTTATTAGTCCAAAAGATAAAATTTACAGACCATGCAAGTTCAAGGAGAAGGAAGACCAAAATGTGGATGCTTCAGTCCTAGGAAGGAAGAACAAAATATTCCCAGGAGGAAATACAGGAACCAAGAGTGGAGCAGAGACGGAAGGAAAGGTCACCCAGAGACTGAGGCCTACTCATGATATATGTCAGTATTAACCATGAGTGAGCACTCAGTAAGTTCTGCTTAAAAAGGATGTGCCACAGAGGAACTACGGCCAAATGCCAGGGTCTTACTGTAACATCCTAGCTCACTTCGGAAAGGCATCTAATTTTGAGTAAATGTGGGAGAAAAAGTCACCCAATGAGCCACCATTGCTATTCACGCTGTCCCTTCCCCTTGGAGAACTGAATGGAAATGCTCTTGGGGGACGCCTGGTATGAGGCTCACGTGGCAGCAGCCATCAGGAGGACACAGAGGCTGATGGCAACCCTCCTGCTCCCTGGGGCCATCTTCTGAAGCTTAGGGTACTGAGCCAGAACACTCCCCATATCAGCTGCTAGATTAAGAACTGATGATGGGTGAAGGAGGGGGAATGAAATAATACAAATCTGGAATACAAAAGGTTTCTCTACATTCAAAGTCAGCCTGGCAATAGAAAGCCGGCTATGTGTGCACCTGTGTGTGTGTGTGTGTGTGTGTGTGTGTGTGTGTGTGCACCTGTGTGTGTGTGCACCTGTGTGTATGTGTGTGTGTGTGTGTGTACACCTGTGTGTGTGTGTGTGTGTTTCTGTAATAAAATCTAATTATTTAGTTGCATATTAGAAATCTTAAAAATATATCAATATAGTAATATTATATATTAATATATTAGTTAATACTATATAATTTTAATTGATATGTAGTTAATATAATATATTAATATATTTTTAAGATTTCTAATATGTAACCAAACATAGAGAGATAAAAAATATTCTATATGTTTAATATATATAATCAACATTATATATTAAAATATATAGTTAAAATATATATTAAAATTAGATATATATTTAAAAAATATGTATATTAAAATTAGATATATAGTTAAAAATATATTTAAAATATTATGTAATTTCTAATATGCAAATAAGTGTATTTCCACAAATGAGAAAGACGGAGCGAATCTGAAACTGCACCAGGTCACAGTGCCCAGCAGACAGCAGAAGTCTAAGCGGACATCCAGAGCTGGGTCCTGGATGAGTGTATCTGGAACATGGCGGGTCTGCGGGCCTCACAGGGACTAAGGGTGGGACCGGAGGCTGTTCTCTCATGCAGCATATCTGCTGCAAAGCATCACTGCAGTGGACACGTGTATACAGTGGTCTGCACAAGAACGTGGCCGCCAACCTTGCCCCCAATCCTCTGCTCCATACCTAGACCCAAACAAGCCCATGGCTGACTCAGAAGGTGACAACTTGCTGGAGTGTCGGGACATGAAAGCCCATGAGTTCCTGGTGTTGATCTTGGAAGGGAGAACCTGTCTCCGTTTGCTGACTCCAACTTAGTCCTGCATGAGATTGTAAAAAGGCTCTTTCATGCCTTTCTCTTCCAGTTCTGGGTGTTAGATAAAACTTCTGCCCTGACCTCAGGTGAGTACTGGGGAGGCTTAGACGCTCTCCTTGGGAAACGGTGTGCCAACCAGAAAGTTGGAGCGCTTCATTTTCCTTCAGCAGCCATGCGAATAAACATTGCTTCAACCCTACATCATTAATTAAAAGTTCCAAATTACCTATGACTTTGGTAAGGTTATGTTCTGACATGTCTATACATTCCACAGAGGAGGGCACACCCTGCGGTCCCTTCTGTGCTTGAGACGGGAAGTGCATTCAGTGATGGATCAAAGGCAGTAAGGTCAGAGCAGTTTGACTTCCTTGGTTAGTATCTCGGGGCTCTGGAATGGAAGGGGGCATGGCTCTGCAGTTTGATGCTCATATAACAGGGACACAGTGTAGCTCTGCAGAACGATGATCCCTTCGTAGCATTTCCTTTTCTTTCTGCAGACTTGGGGACCTGTAATAAAAATATACAAGTCAAAGGTGCTTCTGTCTTTTATCCAATGAAACGCCACAGGGGTAAACAAAGCCATCCGAGACTTGTATCCCTCCCGATGTATGAAGAGAGTGGACAAGAACCTGCCACTGTCATTGCTGGCGTCACGGCTCCTCTGGGGTCAGCCTGCCTTCAGAGCTCTACCTGGCATCTTCTTTTGTCCCTGTTTCCATGCAGTAGATAGGCAGCAGCTGGATTCTGTGCTGACCACACAGCATCTGATGGCTATGCAGAGAATGTTGACGTGATGCTCTGTGACTCCAGTCTCCCCTGTCTTCCTGCTCCTTTATTCCCGCTTCATAAAGAATTACGCCATTAATAAAAGACCCCACGTCTCCCTTTTTAAAGCGGCCAGTGGCCTGTGTGTGAAACCTCCCTATTTTCTGCATTTGTGCCGGGGCACAATAGTCTAATTAGCGGCAGTTGCCGGACAAGTCAGCCCTCGATCAGTCCGAAGAGCTGACTTCCGGGACTTCTGAGAGCAAGCCCTGCAGCCGCAGTGTACCCTCCATCACCTTGATGGGGAATGAGCCTGGGAATTCCATGAGCCTGCACCCGCCCTGGACTGCAGGGCCACTGAAGGAATTCAATCGGGATTCGTTTCAATTAAAACCTTCAAACTGTGTGGTGCATTTTCTCTGTCCCTGCAAAACTTACCTAAAGAAAATATATCTGTGAAAACAAGAGAGTGCCGACATCTGGTAATAGGAAAATAATTTCATTGTGGAAAAATAGAAGATTGTTTGGGGTTTTGTTTGTCTGTTTCCGTGAGATATTAGATCGTGTTGTTCTGCAGCACAGTCTGGTTTTCTCTGTGTGTGTCTGGTTAAGTTTCTTAATGTTTAATTAGGCTTGATCTGGCATTTTAGATTCCCGCTCCTTTTCTTAGGGATTCTCTGTGCTTCTTCCATGAGACAGAAAGGCAAGGGGACCCTGATTCTGTTCAGTGCTTGAAAATCAGGACTTGCTCTTTGGTTTCCAGTCTGAGCTGGCCTCACTCCATTTGTCTTTGCCTCACCCCCCCCACCCCCCCACACCTCCCCCTGCAATTGTAGTGATTAACTCGGAATCCCTGCTGCTCAGAGTCACAGCAATGGTGAGAGTGAGGACCATTTTGAGATAGAAGTGTTGGAAAGCGCCCGTCCGAATGATCCGGGCCGAAGAAGTCCCGGGCAGTAGAGATGAGGAGGCTGCAGACAGGTGATTTATAGGAAACTGCGTGTGTAGATACGGCTGGTATTTAAAAGCTTGACACTATTTTCACTCTAAATTTATTTTGCAAGGCCAAAGAATATGTTCTTTTCCTCTGTCGTGCTGAGAACCAGGTCAGCCCTAAAAAAATGAAGGTGGGCAGAAGGGGGTATGCTGCCTTTGTTAAGGGGAAAAGTTGCCTCCTGTCCCCCGGGGAAACAGGAGTGTTTGTGCAAGAAAACAGGAGGGAGAAGTGCAGAGCTGCATGGAGTATATGTTACACACTGCTGGGGTCTGCTCCTGAGCCTGGCGCTCACCCACACCAGTGTCCGCCAGCCTGGCCGGGCCTTGCTCTCCTGGGCTACAAAAAGCACTGTAGATCTCTACACCACACTGTATGTAAACTGAGGTGCATTTTCCCCACTTGTCAAAACAACCCTGAAATCCCATTTTCCTTTAATAAAGTATAGTTTTGTCCTCCAGATGTATGCTTGAATAAGATGTCATACTCTGTTTTTGTTCCCAATTGCACCCTGCTGATGTTCTTAGGCAGCGAGAAAATTACCTTATTGAAACATATTGCTGGTAGTGACTATGGTGGCAAATTTTACATCGGCATTATACACATGACATATCCAGAGACCTTTGAGTAAGACTATGAATATCAAGTGATTGAAAAGATTATACAGGCTCGGGTCTCTTTCTTGGGGTATAAAAGGTTGTGGTTCTGGATGAGTGTCTTTCAGATCAATATAATTATGTCATAAAAACATGTCACAAAATAGTTTATTCCAAGCCTGTACTTTTACCAGCCCCTGCCTTGCTCAGTCTTCTGTGTAGAATTGTTCCTAGTGGCTTCAACCGTCCTGTGGGCTCATATGTGTGTGTTTTCTGACTTCCTGTCATGTACTTGGGCAAGCTCCACACCGTATACACCCAGGAGTGTGCAAAATGCACATAAGGGACCATGGGAATTAGGGAGTTGTGATTTCTGGAGCCTGATGCTCAGCTAAGGTGAGACGTGTCACCCCTCTGCAGTCCATAGGCACATAGAACATATGTTCACGTGTGGCTAATCTGGGTGAGAAAAACTCTAGAGCTGAGGGCAAAGTGGCAACTGAGAGGCTGGTGCCTGAGCGAGAATCACTGCCCTGCAAGCGAGGCCAGGAGGGGCCCAGACACCCTGCTGTCCCTCTCCTTGCCCTCCCGAGTTGCGCTGTGGGCACACAGAGTAAAGCCGAGCTCAGAGCATATGTGGAAACGGGAGAGTAGAGGAACCACGCTGGTTTCCGGATGGCCACTGGCTGAAATACCTTTGCCCGTGGTCCATATCAGACTCCAGCTGTTGGTGTTCTGTCACTCAGTCATGAGGACAGTTCTTCATGGGAAAAAAAATCACCTTGGTTAAAAACTTTGTCTCTGGGTAAATATCTATACAGTTCCTCAAGGAATTGGAGGAGTTTTCTTTTCTTTTCTTTTCTTTTCTTTTCTTTTTTTTAATTAAAGGAAAAGAAACTCAAGTTCTTTAACTATTGGCCAGTTTTCTTTACGGTTCTTGCATGGTCCACCGGTGCAATAGTCATCCTGCTCACTGTGTAGATGAGGAGAATAAAAACATTCCGAACAGGGGTTTATCTGTGCCTGGCTCTTGTGAGCCTCTCTCCTCACTGGCAACTCTCACACGGTGTCTTTCTGACTCCCCGTTCTCTGAATGCAGAAAGAGGGAGAACCCTCCGGAACTGGAGGTCTCCTCCTATTGCTCCTCCTTAAAGGAGTTCATCACCAGCTCTTTCCTTAGCCTCTGTCTTCCTGCTCAACGTAAACTTATTTTCATTCTTGTCACCTTGTAGTCACAGAAACCTGTGCTTCTGCAGCCTTCCCAAAACCCCTTGTGTGGAGCAGAAGAAGGAGCCTGCTTCTCAGGACCAGAAACAGATGCCTGGAATCTGAGCCCAGCATCTCCGACTACTCCACACGTGGATGGTCTCAGGCAAAAGCAGAAAGAGCAGAGAGTGGCTCTTGGAAGAAAAGAATCAGAGAACAGGTTGTATTTCGAAGTGGTCCTCTGGACAGCACAGAAGTGTCTTAAGAACACCAAGAAACCATATCCTCTGGATTCTCTAGAAGTTACTCCTGTGGCCTTTACCACATCCTTCGTTTCTGAGCCCATCTGTACAGGGCTGAGTGAGCTGAAGCAATCTTCAACACCAGGGAGTTTTGTTCTTCTTCCAGCTGCACACACACCTTGAGAGGCCTGACCCCAGGGATCTCCTGTGTTCTGCAAGTTGCAACATCAGACTGATCTTGGAAACCTCCCCTTTGTCAATACCAGATTTGGTGTGTTATGGGAGGAAAGTACACAGGAAGAATCACAGAGCACTACAGCCCAGACCCCAGTGGAGTGGGTTATACCTGGTAGTGTAAAAAAACCACCCTTTGGAAACACAGGTCCTAGTGTTTGCTCCACAGGACGAAGCCCTGTCTCCCTCCTATACAGTTGCTATTTCACTGTGCTCAGTTTATGGGAGGGGAAAGCCTTTACTTCCTCTGCTCATGAAGAAAAATGAATGCATTAGGCGGAGATTTTATGACATCAAAGTCTGCAAACATAAACCATCCTAGGGGGTGACTCCTCCCCCACAGGATGTGCCTAGCAACCAACCGCACACTATATGAGGCCCAGCTAGTGATGGTATCTTATTGCCAATTTCCTACTCAGAGGCTGTTGGACAGGGTCCAGTCCCAGTACACAGGGTGATCGTGTCTGTTCCCAATGGACATGGAGTTGGCCCAGGATGCAGCGTCTCCTGGGGCTTCTAGGTACTCAGTGTTCTTGTCTTCTTTACTTTTCCTTTGGTTTTAGCCCAAATCCTGTGTTTATCACCCCGTCATTAAACATGCCAGCGCGGTGTTTATCCAGCCATCTCCAATATCTGATTCATGATCGCTCCTCCCAGGGCTCAGCCATCTCCTCAAATGCCCACCTGTGCCTCTGCTTTTAAGTGGTGCCCACATTCATCTGGCCTCTCTACTTCATGACGAGATCATAAATTACAGCTTTCGATGAGCCCCTCCCCTTGACCCCTAACTCATCTCCCAATGTGACTATGAAGACCCCCAAGGCAGTCACCACCCCAACCTGAACATCTCCAGCAGCGCAGCATGAGAAACTCAACACAGCATGCGGCAGGCTCCTGAGCTCTTTCCGAACTGTACTCAGCCCTAAGCTGCATAAGATGTTCAGATGCTCAGAAGGCAGGGGAGCTGAGACCTAGGTGCCATCCTGGGGGTCAGCTTTGTTGCGTCGGGACTCCCATTCTCATCAGAGCTACGGGGAAGGAATGAGGGAGAGGAACCCAGGAGGGTGAGGACAGACAGATCCCTAGGGACTGACTCTGCCAGCATTCCAGGTTGGCGACACAGAAATCCAGCCACCTTCGGGGGTAAATGTAATATAAAGAGGAGAAAGAAGAAGGCACAGTGCACGGAAGGGTGCAGCAATTCTCTGTGTGGAAAACAGTCCTGGGAAGCCTGCAGTAGTGTTCCTGTGCGAGCAGCTCTCTCCCAGAAAGAGAACAGCAGTTCAAGCACCGGGGCCCGCACAGTGGGAGCCCGTCACATGGGCGCATCATGAAATTTTACTGCAAAATATCCTTTTTTTTCTTATTTGAAAAGACAAATTATTAGCATTTTTAAACAATTTCAATATGTTTAATGGCTGAAAGTTAAGCTCAAAGTGTTCCGCTCACTGAGTAAAGTACCAGGTCTGTAAACAGGAATCTTAAGTTACCCCAAGAGTACACTCATTTTAAATTTTACTTGAAAGCGGGATGTACGTTTATTACAATTTCAAACAAAATGCTAATGCCATTAAACAAATGAGGTTTAGGCAAATTAACTGCATTTTAATATTCTGAAAGCCTATGATATAGGACATTGTGTTACGAAACATTGGCTAGAAGCATCGGCTGCAAGTGGGATTTTCATTGCACTGAATCTCAGGAGAATATTTGTAATTAGTATCATTTGCCTAATACTTCAGGTTAATTAGAATATTTAATTGAATAGCTGTAATCTTCAGAGATGACTATATTATGATCAAATTAGCGCTATCCCGACACAGCCTGATCGCAGGGCGGCAGCCTGCCTTGCTTCTGCGAGCTATTCAGCCCTCTGGAGCGTTCAGCAACATAAGAAAAAATCTGTTTCTTACACTTTTGAATTTTAATGATCCATTTGAACTCTGCCATCAACATTTAATTATTCTAGGAAAAAAAAAAGTCCCAGCCATGACTCCCATATGGCACTTTGGCAACTGTGCTTGCCCACGGTGGCGCCTGCACCTCCCCAGCAGCTCAGAGGAGGATTTAGCGCAGCCTTGCCTCTGAATGCAAGGCCTATCCCTCTCAGTGTTTGCAAATACAGACCAGACGAAGCTTCCTAGAAGGGGTTACTAGGATACTATTGAAGCGCCATTAGGAACAGATGAATTGAGTTTCAGAATGCTACAATGCGCTTAATCCGGTAATGTCGACACTGGCCACTGTATTGTGTTCGCAGGCTCTGTGGAATCAGGTGGCCATGTGGTTAAGCCTCATGAGATAGAAATACATTTTCTTTTTCTTTTCTTTTTTTTTTTTTTTTTCCCTCTAGGACACAGAGGGCAGGGGTGAGGGCAGCATCTCTACAAAAAAAAATCATCCTGGAACCGAGGGAGGGTCCTGACATGTAAGCAATGCGATTCGGGGTGCAGATACCAGTAAAGGAATGTAAAAGAAGCTTACCCATGGATTCTGGTCCCCAAACTAGGAGAGTTAAACGCTCATTACAGAATAGCCCAGAGCTGCGGAAAGACGGTGAAGTACAGTGTGTCTCTGGACCCACAGGTATCTTCCTAGCGTGGGAATGTCCTGGTGCTCATGATGGAAGTACAGGCAAATGCTGCTGTGCAAACCCAGGCAGCTTCTCCCCAAGGCCGGAGCGCAGAGGACCATTCCGAGCAGAGAGCGGAACAAGTTCAGAAGGAAAGCTGCCTTCCATGTTTCCAGGGCTCCAGACGCCAATCGCCCTTAGATGCCTTGCCTAGTTTATAGTATAAGCCTAACTCTATTTACCCAGAGAGCTATGGGAGAATATTGTGGGAGGAGATAGGTTTTCTTTTTGTAAAAAGGGAATAGAATATGTTGACATTTAACAAAGAAATTATTTTTCTCTAGACAATCGTTTTCATCTTTGCAAGGACTGTGTATCTTGAAAACAATAAAGGAACGGGCACCTGCACGTGTACACCTAAAATGCGCTCAAGTAAGCTTTTAAACACAGAAACCGTATTGTGCTTGAAAGTCCACTGACCAGCAAAAATAGATAGCTGATATTAGCCGTGCCAATAAATAACGGGAGACGAGCTCACCATGGGTAAATGCCACCGTGAGACTTGTGTTTTGACTTTCTCACAAGAGTTAAAAACGGCACGCGGATGATTCGGAACACTGGCAAAACCAAGCGGGACTGGCGCACGAGGGGCTGGCACCAGGCTGGATCGGAGCAGCCTTGTTCACAAACACTGAATGACGTGTTTAGCCAAGTCGTTCAGGATGTATTTCATGGATAATTGAGATTATGAAAAGCAGTAACGGTTGTAAAACCTGGAATGTCTTCAACCAAACAGGAAGAAGAGAGGGCATATGGCAGTGAAAATCACCCCAGAATTAAATACTCTCAGTCTGCACTAAGGTGACATGCCCCTCAAGTGAGAGGAGGAAGAAAGCACCGCCTGGGAAGCCGACCTGGTTCTGGGGTCACAGACTGTGTGGGTGCCTGCTGGTGCAGCCTGCTCACAGTGCAGAATTAAAGCAGTGTACTTCGCCCACCACGTTCTATCGCGGATTTTATTCTCAACGCTCTTCCAAATAATGATTTAAAATCCGCTCTCCAGCAGCAGTTAAAAGCACCTTGAGAATTAATTTTGCTGGGGAGCACGCTGCATAATTGAAGCTTTCTCCCACGAAATCTTGAAAAATTGCTGAGCACGTAAAATCGTATGTGTCTCGAGCTGGAATCTTGCCTTATCTATAAATCTGAGCCTAAAATTGTTTTGTGCAAAAATCAGTTCTGTTTTCCGGGAGCTTGGTGTTCTATCTGTGACAATATATCAACTATCCATAGGTAGCTCTTTGCAGAAACATGCCTCGGCTCCCAGATCCATGAGCATCTGCCGGCAAGCATTACGGGCCCCGCTCCTCCCGGGTAGCAGAGCTATGATGTACTGTCTTCTCCGTGGAGGTGCTCCCCACTCATGAAAACCCATCCAGAATTAAAAATCTGCTCCACTAATTGTGGAACAAATTTTCAGCAGCTCTCTTTGAGAATCCAGCCCCAAGTACCCTCCCATCCATTAAACAGATGGCAGATAAGATTGTAAACATATTTGCTTCATATTGAATAGATAGTTTCTGGCATAATACTAATTAACAAATTAAATGACTGACTTTCTGCATCACATTAGAGTTAAAACCACTTTGTAAGTTTGTCTTGGGTAGTTATTTACTTTGACAATAGCACGCAGTGAAAAACTGTTAAATGTTTCCCCAGCAACATTATGCGTGGAACAGTTTTCTTTTTTAAAACTCCATATTTTATTATAATTCATTTGGCTTTCATTACAGTCACTCATTACAAAATGTATGTGCATTTAATCCATTTCCAAAGGCTGCGAGTTTCCGCAGCCCCATTCGCTCTGTTGCGCGCGAGTGTGCACGGAGCTAAATGCACCTCTTCTCTGCTTTCCAATACTTTAGGTAGGACCATTTGGGAAAGAGGAGTTGTGATGAACCGTGTGACTGTCGGGCTGGGAAGATCGTGTAAAGGAGGGTGCTATTCACTGCTTCTTCCTGGGTCCTGGCAAGTGTCCTCAGCACCCTCAGCCACAGAGTCCTGTGTCACTGCTTAAATCCTGCAGGACTTGGTTACCCGCTCCTCATGCTGGACTCCCTGAGCTTATGGGAGCAAAACTCTCCCAACTTTTCCCAGGATGCATCTTGACTGACCGAAGTGAAACATGTGAGAGGGAGCAGCTCTCCTAAGGGGACAGCAACTTTGTATTTCAGTGTCTCCAAGCCTAGGCTTTCCACACAAAGGAACATTTGTTTAAGTGAAGACTTATCGGCCCAGAATATTCTGTGCATGTCTACAGCCATGTATTTCCTGGGAAATGAATCTAGCTTGGATTTCACAAGCCTCCAGCCTCTCTTCTGAAAACATGGGCTCCTTGTCTTTTCTCCCTCCCCTTAATAGGGTCCTTTGCAGAAAAGGGCTTGAGTGACAGATGCTGCAATATTAGCCAAACAGAGGGACAATATGGGCCGGTGATATTCAGATAGGATTTATGTGAACTGGCCACACCTTTACCAAAGCCTCGTCCTTTCTGTCGGGCTTAGTAAAGAAATGCCGAGCCAGTTCAGTCTCTGTGTGGTTGCTTGGTGGTGAACTCTCTCTGGCCACAGAGTATCTGTCACCGATCAAAAGGAATTTCTCCCGTGATGAAAATGAGTGGTCTCGAGGATGCATTCAGAAGCAGAATACAGATGCCCTGTCAAGATCTGTATCAGTGTGATCACAAATGCCAGCCGTGTGAACACAAGGAAACAGAGCCCGAAGAGTTAAATGGCTGAAGTGGAAAAAGCAAAGCACTTAAGATGACCTCATTCATAAACATGTTATATAGGTGTATAGGTGTGTGTGCATGTATGCATGCATCTATACGTTTCTGATGGTTCCTGTTTAGGAACATTGGGCGCACTTGAAAGCAAATCTTTGTAACTTTTCAGGTGATTTTTATTTGTTAGGTTTTTTTTTTTTCTTCATTTTCCAGTTATGCTTAAAGCTGAAGCCGTTATTCACATCATTTTATATTTATCCATGATGGCCACTTGAAATCTGGATGGTGGCAAACCTGTGATGGACAGAAAAAGAAACCATTCCTATTTCTTATAACTTTCTTGGAGGCGGGGCTTGATACATGGATCAGACAATGAAGGAAAGAAGGGTGAAATTCAGAAAAAGCTGAGCCAGTACACACTGTAAGAGTGGTCTCTGAAAGCAGGCCATGGTGTTCTGAAAGTCACTCTGTAGCAAGCCTGCTTCCCTCAGCTGCACTAAAGCTCTTGTGGCGAGAGTACTTACTGTCTGGTGAGCAGGGGTTCACTCGGGGACTCCAGATTTGCGCTACCAACCAGGTTCTTAGAATCCTGACCATGGTGGGGTCAGTTAGAGTCTTGGATGAGGTGATGCATTTGAAAGTTTCCGGGTCTGTGTGTGTCAATTCACAGAAGTGTGCTAGTAACCTAGAGACACAATGCTGCTCTTCAAAGGTTCTGTCTGCTGCAGAAATACTGCTGGTTGAAGTCACACCAGAGGTGCCCAAGGTCTTTTGCTGTCCCATGATGCTGACTATAGTGAGTCTGTATTGTAGCCCTTGCTTCATGTGCACACAACAGAATTTTATGTTAAAGAGTATGCTTAGAGGACTAAAACAATTCACTGTTAAATCTGGATTTTAAAAATTGGTGACCGAGTAATCGGTGAAGAGATGTTGTTCTTTTCCCCCCTAGAGGCTGAAGACTGAGGACAGACAGGCATTCTGAAGATGCACTCCAGGATGGGCTTTGCCCCAGGGGCTGAAGGATCTCCAGGCTCTCGAGCTTTCTTGTCAGGTCCACTCAATTTATCAATGAAAGGCCCCTTCGCAGGGTTTCTGAGAGCCATTGCGAAGGCACCTTTTTTTTTCCTTATGCAACTGGAAAAAGCAGTTTCGATGCAGAGGGAATAAAAGAGTTGAAAGACAGACATCGGTGTGGGCTGACATTGTGGAGGTCTTCGACTTCTCCTGAGCATGACAGAAATAATTGTTTTAGAAAGCATTTAACCACCTTAGGGTGAAAATCCACTTTACATTTGTGTATCCTACAGGAGGAAAGACACTTTTCACCACTGGGCAGAGTCTCTCTGTTTATGTGTCATCGCTGCCTTGAAAAAGTTGGCTGGGGAGACCTCCAACCCCCTTTCATACGATCAGGTAAAAATGCTGCAGTGTTGCATACCCAGACCCAAGAGATAATGCACACTGAAGAAATCATTTTCATAAACGAGGGATTATTGATATATAAACTCTTCCTGATTAACTAGGTCAAACATACATATGTACATACATCCACATACATAATCTATGTGTTATCTGTGTATCTATTATCTATCAATATCTATCTACCTATATATCATATGTCTGTATCTACTAATTTATCATCTGTGTATCAATCAATCAATCATCTATCTACCTATACTGGCTAGCTTTTTGTCAACTAGACACAGACCAGGATTACCTGGGAGAAGAGAACTTAGGTGAGAAAACGCCTCTATTAGATTGTTCAGAAGGCGAGTCTATGGTAGTGTTGTCTTGACTCATGATCAGTGTGAGTGGGCCTGGCCCTCTGTGTTGTAATAAAAATCAGGCTGAGCAAGCCATGAGGATTAAACCAGTAAGTCGCATTGCTTTGTGCTCTCTGCTTCAGTGCTTGCCTCTGGGTTCTTGCCCTGAATTCCTGTCCTGACTCCCTATATGATAAACTACAATTAGAAGTGGAAATAAATTCTTTCTGCCAGACTCTGCTTTATGCTATGGTACTCTGCCATAGCAATAGAAGCCAAACTAAGGCATTATTTATTTCCTATCATCCATCCCTTTGCCAATAATTTATTGGTGTATCATCTATCTATCCTTCCACCCATCCTACCTAGTTTGTAGTTTATATTACCTCACAACCGTGATGTACAAATTTATATTATTTTGAATAACTGCTTCAGCTTTAAGTACCATGTGAAATAATATAAAAGTTGTATGCTTTGAAACATAAAATCTTTCAAACAAAAAAAAAATGGTTTTGTATCCACCAAAATGTTCCTAACTCTAGACTGTCAAAAATATAAAAATGTTAGCTATGTATGCATAATACAGTAGATACATGGGTCCATTTGGGTTTGTGAAAAAAAATTTCAGACACAACACAGATCTTAATGACAGAAAGCCCAGCACACATAGTATTTTCAGATGATACTGTGATCTGTGAAGAGAGCAACAAAAGCCAGGGGGTTAAATGATTTGAGAATTCCAACCCATCCTTAAATAAGGCCCTGCTCCTGCGAATGGGTTCTGGTTCCTTTGCTCTTTCCAGGGTATGGCAGGTGTTTATAAGCTTATTAGATTTTCAAAAAATGATAACGAGGCAGATGACATACTACCTTTGGGGAAATAATTGACAGGTAATCAAAACTCCAAGGGAAAAAGCCAAGTAGGAAACGTCTGTCAAGTTAATAAGTTTCTGTCTGTTCTGAACACATTGCGCTTCCTTCCTGGTGTCAGGACGAGAGCACCCGCGTCCAGATTGAGAAGACAATTGAAGGTGACACCCAGGGTTGGAGGCACGTGGCTCCTCATGCTCTAGGACACATGATTTCTCTCTACAGTCAGATCTCAAACCCACGTCAGAGAAAAGCGAGGATGAATATTTATAGGAAGGCATGGGAATTCATAGTAGTTACCCAACATTCCCCATTTTAGAGGAAATGACGGATTCTCGTGGGAGCCAGCCAAAACAAAATCAAATGCTGTATTCAACACTCCAGAAACTTTAAGTAAGTTAGATACAAGTAAATTAAAAATTAAAAAAAAAAAACATAATTTAGTGAAAGTTTAAGAATATCAATATCTATAGAACTGAGATATTTGCCTGTTTAGTTGGCTGTTGTTAGCTTAAAATACTATTTTTTTCTGAATAGATTTGTCCTGTACATCAGACTCATTTTGCTTCAAACTGGCTTTTAGGCTCAAGTGCAGACTCTGTATGCCTCAACCTTAATTATCCTCTTAAACTTCTGGGTTCATGACATTTGCACATTGAAACAAAATCCGTGAGACTTAATGAGTAGAAAATGTGTTTGTGTTTGCAGGAAGCAATGCAGGTCCATCCAGTCAGCCTAAGCTCAGTGATGAAGTCAGTTCTGCAGGAGTCAGACTGGGGACAAGATCCCCAGGTAAGCCTGGGGCTACTGAGGACACATTCTACAACTCACAACAATTTGAAGGGTGACATTCAATATGACGGCCTGGAAGTGTGTGCACAGAAACGAGTGTCTGTGACTGCGTGCAGCAGAGAGCAGCCCTCTGAGACCTGTGACATCCACAGTCTCCTTGCTTTCCAAGTCTTAGGTTTCCATCTGAGGTGGCTGTCTACCCTAAATGCATTTTTCTGATCCATCTGATCGAGGCTTACAAAGACCTCTCACATCCTTTTCCCGAACCTGTCAGATCCAGGTTGTTATCCACATAGCCAGCAAGGTGCCAGAGAAGTTCTGGGCTTGAAGTTGAGGGAGTTCATGGCCACATGCTAGGTGTCCCTTTATGTACCATATGAGGCAGAACAAGATGACTTCTAAGGATCTGTTCCAGGTAGAAGTGCTGGTGTATCTTTTTTTCTTTACAGCTTCTACCTCAACATCCCATGTATAAATTATCTTACTGTGGCAACAGCAACCTTCCCACCACTATCCATTTTCTTGAACTTATATTATCTGTAGGAATTTGGGCTCATTTTCAAAGTATGGGGGCCTCTTAGCATGTGAGGCAGTTGGAATCTAAACCCAGATCGGTCTGGCATCATGACAGCAGCCACCACAATTCACACACCATCCTGGTAAGAGTATTTCAGTGTACAAGTGAAGATGGTTGGAAGCCCACTGAAGTGTTAGAGGCATCGCTTTTATTTGGGATGGCCACAAGTAACATGCTATTTGTCTTTCAGTAATTCAGTAATGTAACGAATGACCATCCAAATAATGCAGGGGAGAGGACCAGAACAGTAGGTAGGGGACAGTGTAGAGGCAAATCCTGGAAATATTCTCAGGACACAGGTCTGGGATTTCCCTTCCCTTCATGACCCCTTTTAGCTAAGAATTAGCTACATATTCCCATTCTAATGGGAATTCCCATTATAATGTACCCTAGAGCGAAATCTTGGCTGAAGGAGACATACACTTCTCCGCCCTAAAATCTAACCCTATCTTCAGGGAGACCTAACTGTCACTCTTTTCCCAGGTGAGGATGTCAAAAAAAGGAAAAATAATAATTTGTTTCAAGTGGTCAAAAGTTGTTTTATGACCACTGGAGGACAGTGGAAGAAAAAATGTCCAAAACCCACAACTAAATGATCAAAGACATCAGTGGAACCGATGTCTCCTTGTGTGGGCTTCGGCTCATTCTGTAAAAGATAATCAAAGGCGTCTTGGGAGGAAGGTGAGAGTTGAATCTGAAACTTCCGACTATGTGTGACTAGAAGTCTTTATACTGACAATATTGGGTCACTCTGCTGGATTCATCTTGATCTAAACCAGCTTTAGCAACCACCGTGACATTAAATGCTTGTGAGCAACAAATTTGTTCCTCAACCAGCTACATGTTGTCACGATGCTGGTGCAAGGATGCTGCATCTAGCATAGGCATTTAGTCTGTAAAACTTTGAATAATATGTTTTCCTCCTAAGTGAAAGTAAGGCACAGTCCGTCACTTGACTTTTGAGCATTTCAAATGTATTTAATCAGACCAAATCGTATGATTATCTGCTCTTCTATCTATGGATTCTTGATTGATCTTTCTACCATCTCATCTAGCTGGATTGATAGATGAAAGCTCACCTTTAGTTTCAAGACCATGTTGCTGTATTTCTTTAAACTAGGTTACAGACGCTGAAATTGATATGGGTGTGTTACCAATGCTGTCACATGCTGAATTTGCCTCATAGCCTTCAGGTTCCACTAAATTTTGCCTGTGGCTTCTCTATTTTAAGATTTATTTTACTTTTATTTATGGATGTGTGCATATGTGTGTAGGGGGTGTCAGACCATGTACATATGTACTGGTATTGAAGAAGTTCAAGAGAGGCATCAGATTCTCTGGGGCTTGAGTTATTATGAGATACCCAATGTGGGTTCTGGGAACTGAACTCTGGTTCCCTGCAATACCAGTAAGTGCTAACTGTTGAGCCACCCTGCCTATGTATTCTCTAGTATTCCATACACATAAAACAGGCAGAATTCCTTCTTCAACAAAAAGATTGTTCTAAAAGGGAAAATTACTTAATAACAAGCAAGTCTTTCCCCCAAGTCTTTCCTTAGAAGAAAATCATGAATATTACAATAATAAACAAAATGTGAACATTGATGACAAAGTTATTTGCTTGATGTTGACAATGTAAATAAAAATCTCATGATAAAGGTGATAATATTTCTAAATCATGAAGGTTCTACGCAATGGCATACCCAAGGCAAGTTGCAGCCTTGGAACCCCTGCCTGCCACTGGACAAGCTGTGGTACTCTGCTGGAGGAACTAGAGATGCAGAAGACTGGCCGTGTGTTTTGTGGGAAAAACAGGACTGGATTTGGTTGTCCAAAGGCCTTTCTGTCCAAGGGTTGAACTTTCTGTTGTGGTGACTCATTGTCAGTCCTACAGAGTCGTTTGATCATTGAAGGTTTTTTAGCAAATCAACTGAAGTATTCATATGAAATCTAATATTTCATAAATGATTCTTAGCTTGTTTTATATTTTGTCCAGAAATGTTTAGAAATATTCATGGTAAGTATTTTAAATAATAAATAATAAAACTTTGCAAGCTGAAGCTTTGGCAAACGGCATTGCTACTCAGGTCCTACCTCTGCCCTGTGTGGGCAGAGCATCCCTACAAAGAACACAGAAGGATGACCCTACAAAGCAAGACAAAACCCAGATGAACTTTGAGACCAAAAAGAATATGCAAGTTTTAGTTCTGAAATTAAGCAATAGCCTTTGGAATATTTTGTCTTACAAATTTACTTTGTCAGCCTTTTATTGTGGTGATTTTTTATAGTCTACATTCTGAATTTTTTTTTTTTTCGTTTAGCTCTGAGAATCAAACCCAGGTCTGGTCATACAACACAAGTACTCTATCACTGAGTCATATTCTTGATTCCAAATTTGCTTCATTTTGAATGGATAACATACAGGAACTTGATAAGAGAAGATTCCATATCACCTAAATTTGGTAAATTTGCAAAGAATCAACCATAGATAAATTTAACTTTAGAGCTCACTCTTTTATTCTCTGATGTTTTAATTTCATCCTTGAACTGAAAGAAACACAGAGACTTGAGAAAAGGCAAAGGCTGAGACAAATGTTCCCTTCAGCACAAAACAGGCCAAAGGCCATTTACCATCCTGATGATTTCCCGACTCCAATTCCAGTGCTTATAGATAATAGATACCCTTTACTTAGATGAGGAAGACACCATTGTAGAAAGAGCTCCTTCAAATGTCAATCGTGTCCAGTTTGCTACTCTATGTTAAAAGTCCAAATAATGAAAAGCTTTACAACCATCTCCTAAAACCAGATGAGGGGATGGGTGGAGAGACAGGTTTTCACTGGGAACTCACTGTGTTCTCGGATCACAGCACCATGCTGCTTATGAAGAGTTAATGCAAAAATAATTTATAAGGAGAACTGTAAGCCTTACTGTAAGAATTGTTTTATATATATACACATATATACATATACATATATGTATATGTACACATATCATATTCTATATGCTTCAAAATGTTTGAGTTCTAAAGCAGCTTCTGACTAGAACTACATCATAGGTTATCATTGCTGTATCTTTAAAATGAGATATATATAAACGATATGGTCCCAGTTAGAATTCTATAATTAATTCTATATTTGCCATCACTGTTTCACTGTGTCCATAGTGATGTCCCAGAGCTCAGACCCTCCCCTGAGGTCTTCACAGAGTGAATCCACACTCACATCTTTATGGTTGCTGCTTCCAGAAGCCATGAAGCCCATCAGTATCTCCTAGATGTAGAGAGCAGTGACAGTAATGGACTCTTTCTAAGACAACTGTGGACTTCAGCTTATCTCTTGTATGGCAATAGGTAAACACACACACTCACACACACTCACATAAACACACACACATACACACTCACACATACACACACACACTCACACACACTCACACACACACTCAAACACACACAATTTAGCAAAATACCCTCTCTCCCGTGTCTGCTTCAGTGAAACGTTCCTTCATATGTTTGCCCCAGCAAATCACCATCTAACTTTCCAGAGAACTCTTAAGTTTCCACTTCCCATGAGTCCAATAAAGCCCTTTAGTGTGGCACTAATTCCTACAGCTCTGCAAGCCAAGCTCAGCCCCATCGCTGTCCGACGAGTCCTATTCATACTCCAAACATCATGTGTCCTACCTCAGCTGCGTCTGTCTCCGCTGACATCACTCTGCCATTCAGCCAGAGTCCGAGGGAGAGGTTGCAAGAAAGCACAGCACACTGCCAGAAGGTTTTTGGTTCATTTCTCTCTATGGAGTCCTTACAAATGCAGCTCAACTATGGAACGTAAGGCAGACGAATACACGAGAATCATTAGCAAAAAAAAAAAAAAAAAATGCCATCACTGAGAATAAGATTTTTAAAAACTTGAAGCTTCATGCAACTGCCATTAAAGTTAAAAATCCTGAGCAATCCCAACTTCCCATTGTTATGGCTAATTTTTAAAATATTTTAAATTTACTTTTGTGTGTGTCATACTTGTATAAAATATGTTTTGATTGTGTGTACTCCCTACTCAGCCCCAGACTCCTCCCCGTCTCCCTACCACATGGCTCCCACATGTCATGTACTCTGCCTTCCCCAAACCACCTCTGTTCACTGGGCCACTCCGACTGTGAACTAGCAGCTAGATCAGACTCTCTTGTCATGCATAATGATCCACCTACCTTTGCCTCCGGAATGCTGGGAATTTAGGCATGTGCCTGCATGTCCAGAATCCCCATCCAGCCAATCTGTATGCACATGGGTGTGTATAGGACCCTCCACCGGAGCATGGGCAACCTTCTAGGGGCTACTTTCCTGAAGAAGGCCAGCTCCAGTTCTTCTAGCAGCCATTGGCTGCTGGGTGGCTCCTCAGATAGAGATGATTAATCTAAATTGCCAACTTTACTGGACTTGGAAGCACCGATCTTCATCTGTGTAAGGTACGCATGTGGAACCACAGGCCTGCATGTGGTTAACGTTGTTTCCAAGGAGGTGTAACGGGAAGAAATGCCCACCCTGTGAATGACTGGTACCATCTGTTTTTGATTTTCAACTAAAGAAGAAAGGAGAAAAGAAGAAGCCAAGACGCCATCGGGAAGGAGCCCACTCTGTTTCCCATCTTCCCATACATGAGCGAGCAGCCTCTTCCGAGAGCTGCGTCAGATGTAACACCTTTCCCAACATAAGGCATTCCAACCACGAGCCCAATAAGTCCTTCTTCCCTTGATTTGTTTTTCTCTTAATTTAGTCACAGCAATGAGAAAAGTAACTAATGTTCTGCTTTTTAAAATCCAGGAGTAATGAGAACGCTTGGTTGGAGCAGGTGGGAGAGGCTGAGCGGGGTCCCAGAGACCGGGCACTCCTGCGTGGCAGAGGATCGCCTTTGACCCAGAGAGCATGCGCCTGAGCACAGAGAGCAAGGCCGCCTTCAGCTCTGCAGCACCCGGGTTAGGACCGACGGAAAGTCAATCCCGGAGTTGTCCTCTGAAACTTCTGGAGCTAGTGTTGACCCAAATCCAGCCAAAGCAGCAAGGAAGGCAAGACCCCTGTTCCCATGGAAGACAGAGCGTTGTCATCACCAGCCGGCCTCTTCTGAGTAAGTGTCGTTCCTTAACTTCCGCAAATTGAGAACATGGTAAGAAGTGAAGAGACATACGCAATGGTAAGAAAACATCATGCGGAGAAACAGAGACATTACTAAATTAAGGCCCGCAATACGCAAAGCTAGCTCTGGAAGCCCGAGGAATTACACAGTGGGAAAGCTGATGAACATATCTGAAAGACAGGGGAATGCAAAGTCTTTAATGTTCTCACAGCAAACGTTAAAAAGAACGTGCAAGGGTTAGCTTGCACGTTCAGATGGGCGTGCAGAGAAGGATGGGCATGATCGAAAGCTCCGAGAAGATTGACAGCTGGACGTCATATGATGTCATCCTAGGAGGAGGAAGTGAGATTGGCAGAAAGGCATTAGAAACGTTTCTTTCTTTCTTTTCTTTTCTTTTCTTTTTTTTTTTTTTTTTTTTTTTTTTGGTTTTGTTTCTGTTTTTGCTTGGTGGTTGTTCACACTGTCAGCTACTGATTTAGACAGCTGTGAAACACAGCCAGCAAACACTAAAGTGAGGGCAACCTACATCTGGGCAGCTCATATTGAAACTGCTAAAAAGCAAAAAAAAAAAATAATTCTTATAACTTAAAAAAGATATTTTAGTCGCTTCTTGGACGTTCGGCTAAGATAAGCAAAGGTACTTTGTTGTGCTTTATTTATTTAGTTAGAATACAGTGGGACAAGCATGTGCATCAGCAAGACCGAGAGACTGTGGAGGTCAAAGGGTAACTCGTGGGAGTCCTTCTCTCCTTCTACCAAAAAGCTTCTAGAGATTGTACTAAGTCACCAGGCTTGGGGTAAAGTACATCTACCCACCCACTGAGCCCCTAAATTTAAACTCTCAAAAGCATGCAGAAGGCAATCATTTTATTCCGAGAAAAGTGGCATAGAAAAGAGGTCTTAGCTAGCTTGGTGAATGACTAAAGCAAGTAGACACTTAGGACAGAGTTCATGTACAGCAAATACGCTCACTTCAAGAACTTACTTTCTCTGGAAAGAAACTAAAAGGGGGGGGTGACCTGCAGGTCTGTGGGAAATTTTCAGGATCTGCAGGAAGCCTTAAAGAGAACTGTTGGCATGGGAACATCCCTTTTAGTTTATCATCTTAAAAGTCATCACAAACTTACAATTCTGTATTATGATCAAGGTATGTGTCAATCTGAGGGTGAAGGGCCCTGTGAAATTTCATGAATCATGGCACAATAACAAATCAGCAAGAAATAAAAGGTGTGTGCCTTACAATGTCTAGAAAAAGATGGAAATGACACAAAGGCATTCAGCTAAAAATTCAGAGTAAGATCTAAACTTAGAAGCTGTATGTAAGAAAACTAGAACCAGAAAACAAACACAGAGATAGATTGCCTAGTGGATAGCACACTCCTAATCTGAGCACGCTGAAGGTGGAAACAGGAGCGTGGGCTTAGTGCCCAACTAATCTGGTTAGAATCTGTAGGCTCTGGATTCAGGTGACAGGTTCTGCCTCTGTATATAAGGTGAAAGTCGCCTGAAGAAGGCACCTGGTTTCACGCTACGTGCTGGCTAGTTTTAAGCCATCATGACATAAGCTAAAGTCATTGGAGATGGGAGAACCTCAACTAAGTAAATTCTACCATGACATCAGGCTGTGGGCAAGCCTGTAAGTATTGCCTTAGTTATTAATTGATGGAGGAGGGTCCAGTCCATTGTGGGGGTGCCATCCCTGGGCTGGTGGTCTTAGGTTCTATAAGAAAGCAGACTGAGCAAGACAAGATGAACAAGCCAGTAAGCAGCACCCTCCGTGGCCTCTGCGTCAGCTCCTGACTCCAGGATCCGGGTCTATTTCAGTTCCTGTCCTGACTGTCTTTGATAATGAAGCCTGGTGTGGAAATGGAAGCCAGATAAACCCTTTCCTTCCACACTTGTTTGGTCATGGTGTTTCATAGCAACCATACTAACTCTAACACAGACAACCTCTGTTCTACACACACACCTGACCACATCCACACACATACGTGTGAAAACTATTACACACAAATACACATTTATACCACATGCAAGTATGCATTCATACCACATACCTATGTGCATGCCAACATGTTTTTGTTTCTAGAAAATAGATGACACTGGTCAGAAACAAATATTAGTGTGGCAGTGCAATGCATTAAATAGACAAAATCCAACCAGTCAAACAAACAACCACAAGTTAAAGACAGAGAGGCACAGTACGAGTCACCAATTGTGAATCTATGTTGAATGGAGAAATGAATTTGATTCTGGGAACCACAGAAGATTCATGTCCATCTGGCAGCCTTTCTGACTCGTGTATCGACGGCGGCGACACCGAAATCAAGAGCTGTGTTAGAATCATCCAGTGACTCCAATATATGCTATTCAATCTCCATGGTTAGCTCCGATGATCATTTAGAATTTGGAACTCTGTGTTTCTTTTTCTAGGGGGAGCTCATGTAAACCTGTAAGGTTGTCTTGATAGAATAAAGTAAGTACAGTGCAAAACATTGGCTTGGTTGGTTCTAGATTCTCTGTTCTTCAGGCACCTTGTAGTCCTTAATTGCCTGCAGCCACATGGTTGGCAGGCTTTGCCTATATGAGCCCTTCCGAGTTAGAGCCATGGCTTATGTTCCGCCATACAAGAGAAGACTTACTTCTGCAGTATTTTAGTGCAAGCCAATGCTAAGCGACCTAGTGTGCTTTCTGGTAAGACCATAGGTTAGCCATCACACAATCAGACCTGTGGAGTGGAGCCAGGGAAGTGCAGGCAGCTGCTGCTCACTCATGAGCTGATGCCAAGGTTGAGTGTCCTGGCACTGTAGCAGACAGGTGTCGGGGAATGTCAACCACCACATCGATTCACATCCAAACTTCAGCTTGTGCTCATCCCAAACACAAAGCCTGTCAGCACAGGTCTCCTTAAGCATCTCTTGTAAGGTTGAACACAAGCAACAGCTTAACAGTAAAGGTCAATGTAGTGGCAACACACCCTTAAGGAAAATGAGAAACCATTGAAGACTGGGGGGGGAAACGGGGGGGGGGTCTCAGAACAAGGGGCTTCTTCATTGTTTTTATTAAGATCCTACAAACTCTTAATATATACTTTTGAAAGTTACAAGAAGATATGTGCATAAAACAAGGATGTCCTCTGAGCTTCGGGACCAAGGGAGGTATGAAGATGCCCACTGAGCTGTGGATGAGGCACAGCATCAGCAGCCATTGTGATGAGTCAGCAAATAACACTCAAATCAAAGGATACATCGGCTGATGGTGAGGTGTTCGCTGTGGTCAGGACTACATCCCAACAAAATCACAGGATGAGGCTTTAGCTCCCAACATCTAAGACAATGACCATGCTTAGAGTCTTTTAGACAATGTGTGCTCACACATGCACGCACGCTTACAGACATACACACAGTCACACACATACTTTCATAGACGCAGTCATACACACATGCACACACACTTTAAGGCTAAAGAAGGCCATAAAGTTGGCCTCAAGCCAATGTGACCAATGTTTTTATAATGAGAGAGAGGGAACTTGGGGAGGTGGCCTGCTCAGGGAAATGCTTCACTTGGAAGGGTGACAAGGCTCTGGTCCCCAGAGCTCACATTTACCAAGGCCTTGAATAGGGACACAAGTTGCTGTGAAAGGTGAAACAGGCAGAATCAGCAGGGTCCAGTCACCTGACAGCCTTGCCTGCCTGACAGGACTGGGACAGTGAGACCTGTCCAAAAAGAGGTAGACAGTACCTCCAGTTCCCACAAGCTTGTGTGTAATGGGCATATTTCCATGTACTCACCTCTCTCTCTCTCTCTCTCTCTCTCTCTCACACACACACACACACACACACACACACACACACAACACACACACACACACAGACATGAACACACACACACACACACACACATGCACACAATATTCTCATACACACACATATGCACACACACATACTCACACAAACACAAATACTTTCATACACACACTCATACATGCATATACATACTCACATGAACATACATATATACACACATGCATACTCACACACATGTACATACACATACTCACATGCATACTTCACATACACACACTCAAACACATACACACTCAGACACAAACACAAACATACTTTCATACACACACTCAAACACACATGCACACACATATACACACATGCATACTAACACATATGTACATACACATACACATACACACATGCATACTCACATACACACACACTCAAACACATACACACTCACACACATACACACACTTGCACACATACACACACTTGCACACACATACACTTACATACTCACATATACATACATACATACATACACACACACGAGGGAAAGAGAAAGAGACAGATACCAAAGATGCATGGATGACAGAGAAGGCAGTGTGGGGATACTTGGGGAGGGGCTATGCCAGAGGGCAGACTTCTGATGCACAGGACCCTGCAGGCCCTTCAGCCTTGCCCTCTGCATTCTCGGAAGCCTTTCTGTGTTCTTTGTTCAGACTGATGCAATGAGGAGCAACTGGAACTGCTGAGCATCGCTGGAGGGAAAGTCAGTGCCAGCACGGAGAGAAGATTGGCAGCTGGCATTATTGTCCAGCATCCAGCCGGTGCCAGCCATCCTGCCCACCAGATACACCTATCCAAGAGAAGGCCATGCACATGTCCAGACGCTGACACACAAAGAGTGCTGTACACTGGTTGTTGGTCCATGGAACGGTGCAGGGAAGGGATGCTTTAATGTCACATGCTGGGGGAATGATCAACAGAGACCGCAGAAGAGGGGACAACTGGGAGTCTCACGCTGGTTGAAAATGACTAATCCCGTGTTCAGAAAGAAGCCCCTCAGCCATTACCTTCAGATTCATCTGTTTATCGGTAATGCGAAGAGGTCCAGAAAGACATGGGCTTTGAAAGTGGTTGTGGGCAGTAGACATGTGGAGGTGTGTGTGACGTCAGCCTTGCTTCTTGTTGAATCCAAGCAACCTGGGCCTAGGAATGCTCAGCAAATGTGGCTTAGGTCTGTGCTGGCTTTCTCACTGGTGACGAGAGGGTGGATGAGGACAGACACAGGTCCCACTCTTACCTCTGCTCCACCACTGAGGGTACAACTACAGGACTATAGTCACCACCGTAGGACAATCACAATCTCTCTGGTCATACATCAGACTCTTTGGGGAGAAGCCTGCCTTTTGATGTGGTTGAGAACATTTGGGCAAGGGGAGTGTGAACATTGGGACATGCAGGATCACTAGTTCCCTAGAGCTCACTCAGGGGACTGATGGGAAATGCACTTCAAATTTGCCGGAACACCCGAGGCCCTGGAGAGGGCCACTGGGTTTTCCGATAGGGTATCACGGAGGCTGGGGATTCAGAGGTCATGCCATCCTCACTATGGCTCCAAAGTTGGATGTATACGGTCTTCAGAGGCAAAATGGCAAATGTGACAGATGTTGCCAAGAGCCTCTTGTTCTGCCTCAGAGCAGCTGGCTGCTTACACAGCACTGGAGTCAGGTCCTGAGACCTCAGAGGACCCATCTTACACAGGTCTCTCTGCAGCTGCATTGTTCTCTCCTACACTGAGAGCAAGAGCCCCTCCCCCATGACTCTGGTGCCATATTGATTCTCTTCCTGTTTCCCTGGACACCAGGTGGCCCTGGCTGTTCCCTGGGAAGGGACAGTGGAGCAGCAGGGGCCCAGCCGCCTCAGTGAGAGCGTGTGCGGTCTGGGTCTGTCTGGCCCCAGACTGTGCAAGGATCAATGCAGCAGCAGGACTTTCTCTGTGTTGCTTTTGAACATTATTAACAGTGGGGAGGGAGAAAAGCAAATGCTTGGATGCGCAGGAGAGAAGCCAGGCCTACACCATGGCTGCTGGCTCCAAACAGCAGTTTCCTTACCCTGCGTGCGAGTGTGTGTGTGTGTGTGTGTGTGTGTGTGTGTGTGTGCATGTGTGTGTGTGTTGTGTGTGTACACTCAGGCGTGCAGGTGCACATGTGTGTGTGTAATACGTGTGTGTGCATGTGTGTGTTTGTGTGTGTGCACATGTTCAGGTGTGCAGGTGCACATGAATGTGTCTCTGTGTATGTGCATGTATGCATGTGATTGTGTGTGCATGCTCAGGTATGCAGGTACATGTGTGTGTGTGTGTGTGTGTGTGTGTGTGGTACACATGCATGCACATGTGTCACAGGATAACCTTTCTGTTGTTCTGCAGATATTGCCTACTTTGTGGGTATTTGTTTATTTATTTTTGGTTTGGTTTGAGATAATGTCTCTTACTGGCCTGGAACTTGCTAAACGAGCAATTTGGCTGGCCAACAAGTCCCAGAGATTCCTGTCTCTGTCTCCCCAGTGCTGGGATTATGTACCCATTTTCACTACACCCAGGGTTTCTGTTCCCATGAGCTCTGGAGTATCAACGCTGATTCTCACACTAGCCGGGTACACATTTTACTGACAGAGGCATCTCCCTAGCCCTCTTGGCTTCCTTCACCAAGTGCCACAGGGTGGAAACCAGGCCATGGGTTTTTCTATCGTAAGTGTAACCAGCAAGAGGTGCGGGGCTGTGCGTGGTGCCCTCGGTGAATCATCGCAGTCTGTGTGTTAGTGTTCTTCCGGATGCTCCAGCTCATGCGGCACAGTGTGATCTGAACTCAGCCTGGCGCCTCAGTGTAGACAGCGGGCTGCAAGCGGAGGGTGTGTGCCGTTTAATCAGCTCCGGCACATCTGTCTTCACACAGTTGGACTCCTTCACGAGTCACCCTAACTACCTTAACATATGTAGAGCCAAATTAAAATTACTTTATCAATCCTGCATTTTCAGCGTCCCCATCTTTGGGTTATTTCCTACCCATGTGTTCATGATTTCAGCAAAGTCGTCTCAGCCAGGAGAGGCTTCTTGCAGGGAGGGGTGGCAGGGCAGAGCAGAGGAAGGGGATGTGTGGTTTAGCAGGGTTTTCTTGCAGTCTGCGCTCCCAACCTGATGCTTTACGATATTGAAATAGTCAACCTTTCCTCTCTCTGTCTTATGGAACAATGTTTTTACCTGGATTATTTTAAAGTAAGTAAACCTTTTGAGTTGAAGTGGGATTAGGGAACACGGGAAAAAGAATAATCTTTGAAATATCACCTTTGGAAGGCAGCAATATCCATCCCCCCCCAATATTCTGTTAACAGTTATGGGATGCTTCTCATCACCTCCTTGAAATCCTTAAGCAAAGCTGAGTTCTATTCTTAATAAAAATGGAAGTGAGTGAAGACTACTAAAGAATCAATTCTGAAAGCATGTTGAGTCCTAACACACACACACACACACACACACACACACACACACACACACACTCACACACACACACACACTCACACACACACAACAGGTACAACTTGTCTCCATTACTCAGCTAAGCATGAGTCTTAGGCAGGTCATCCTCAGACAAACAGAAGCCCCGCCATTACCCTTGTTTCCAATTTGCCATGCAAACCCAAGGTGCCTCCTAAGTCCCTGCCCCCTCATTGTTCAAGACACTTCTTAGATGACAAGGAAAGCATAAATAAGTCAGATACAAAGGCCATCAATATATTGACATGTTCAGCCCTGACACCCAGAACACACAGATTTGATTCCTTTGACATTGGAGTGTTGCGACCTCGCATAGCATCTGTTAAGATACTTAGAAGATGTGCTAGCTGGTTGGGAAGAATTAACCCTTCCAGGGACAAATGGTGAGTTTCAAAATCTCCAGCTTAAAACAACCAAGATGAAACAGAAGGGACATTGAAGTATTTCTTGCTGAGATGTATTTTAATTTGCTACAAGTGACTATTCAAATTTATTTTGCACAGTGGCCTCATTTCAATTTGACTTCGAAGGTCTAGTCCCAGGTCCAAGCAGCTGTTCCTGCCTCCTCTGCCTGTCTTTCCCATGGCATTGTGCTCTGTGTATGAAAACCTCCTGGTTTATCGGGTCCCCTCCCCATGAGAACAACTCAATGACTTCATTCTGTTGCTACGTTACCTCCCAGAATGACTTCTAATGAACCCACATAGGTGTGTCTCCAGAACGTGTGGCCACAGCAACTGTCCCCAGGCCATGAGCCAAAAAGGTTTCCAAAGTCAGGGTAGTGCCACTTTCTACAGCCAAGCCGGGGTCTTCCCAGGGATCTGTCCTCACCAACAAGTAGGATTGTCAGACTTCAGAACTTTTGCCAATCTGGTGGGTGCAAATGGCATCTCATTATTGTTTTAATTTGCATTTCTCAGATTACTAATGAGAGAAAGCATCTGCTCCTGTGTTTGCCTGCCATATTTCCCCTCTGCAGTGAACCTATTAGGTTGCTTGCCTTTTTATTACTGATTTGAGAAGTTTTTCCTGAAATATATATTTCCCGATTAATCCTTTGTTAGATAAATGCATTATAAATCTGAACCTCCAGTGGTGGTTTGTCTTCTTTGTTTTCTTTGCATGCTTTGGGACAGGGTAGCTCCTCATTTAATACCGTACGAGGTCCACATCTGCAAGCTGTTCATTGTCCTTATTGTCTTCAAGGGTTCTACATCCGGGGCCAACTTGAGCAAAACATCCCCTAGCTTAAGACTGTGAAGTTATTAAGCTGAATTTTGTAGTCATCATTTTAAATTTTCAGGTACTGTTTCAATGTTCTCAGTACAAGTGAGTGTATCAGTGTACATGGAAGACGGGAAACAGGGTGGAGTTTTACCTCAGGCACAACTGGTTTCCCTCCATCACCCTTTCTTAAAGACCCCACTCATCTCTGATTCTATGTGCATCTCCCTTCCATTCAACAACAAGAAAATGAGCAAAACCACTTCCCCAAAAGGCAAAGGGAACTTCTAATCCAGTTCTCTAGTCAACACTTGTCAAAGATGCAATGCATCCTTAACTAAAGAATCTTCAGAGAATCAGAGGCCAGATATGCTTAAGGGAACATGGGAGAACAGACTTCCAGCCTGCATGACTTAAGATCCACCAGGCACAGAGCTGGCTGACATCTTACTTTTCCTTTCACATAAGTAAAATTTTTAGGATCCAGGACATATACTGATATTAAACCAATATTCAAATCAAACAATTGCTGGAAACAAATTACAAAGAAGTTTTTGTTAAAGCAATTCTTTGTTATACATATGATTTTATCATTTTGTTGAAAAAGGCAAATTTACATACTGAGATGAATGTATTTGTTTTACATGAAGAATGAAATTATGGTTGAATATTTGATACTGCAGAACACAGCACATCCTCCACATTGTTTAGAATTGATTGACATTTCAATGATCCATCCATGCTGAGAATACCATTTCATGTAATACACAATTTCACAATACAAAAACATTAACGTGCTTAGGGCCTTTTCAGAAATTTCTAGAAATTCTCTCCTAATCCCAAGCCAGAATTTAATTAATAATTTTTAAATGAAAAAAAATATTATGTAAGCAACTCAATAGCAATTTATCAAACCAAACAGTCAACATAATTTTATATTTGCTGAAGAACGGCAGTTTAGAAATATTAGAAATATTTGTTTCCTGTAATTAAAGAATCATGTTTCTATGGGAACAGAGCATCTTGTACATCTAGTAAAACCTCTGCAATTCATAATATAAAATCATCTTGACTCTGTTTCCAATGGTGTTATTGACACGGCATTGTGCCTCACAGTACTAGTGCTTGCATTTTCATAACTAAAGGAACACCTGGAGTTCATGATGCATTTGATTTTGATTTAGGTTTGATAGTCATTTATTCAGAAGCCTTTGACTATTGCCAGATATTCCACTATACCTACATCCAATCACAGAGCCCCACATGCAATCCACAGTTTAAGGAAGTATGTAAAACAAAGCAAGGAGATGTGAGACTTCAGCTGGCCTTCCCCATTGGATGTGGGTAGTTTCCATTTTGGCCATTCAGAACCATGTGTGCTTTGAAGACCCATTTGGAAGAGCTGGACCTCATGAAAAGACATTAACTGGAAAAGGCTTCTTAAGAGCCTTCAACGGTGGTCACCAGTTCAAATATTTTCTAGACCCAAAGTTATTAAAGCAGGGACAGAATTGCTCAGTAGTAAACTGGAAGTTCGTAAAGGCATCAGAATTGTTCAATGGAATGGTAAACGCAGGACTGAACCTCCCCTCACTCTTTGATCCAGGTTTGAGCCCAAGACTCCGATTTCTTAACAAGTCTCCAGGTGATGCTGTCCTGGAGTTCATTTTGATGTCACTAGTCCAGCTGACTGAAAAGATGATGAATTATTTGTTTATATCTGGCCTTGAGATGAGTCTTCCTAAGAGTGATAGCATGGTCCCAAATATCTGTAAAGTCTGTCTTCCAGCAATTAACCCATCCCTGCAAGGTTCCTTGAAGCCTTATATCAATTATGGAATATTCTTTAGGGTCTTCTTTGTCTCTTTGTGGTAAAAGTGGTTTAGTTGTCCTTAGAATTTTGTTATAGATTGATTTGATGTGTTACAGATTGATTTGAAATTGCATTGAAAAGGATTCCACCAAAAATGTAAATAAATCTGGTATGAATTAATGATTACTTTTCTTATGATGCCCTTGAAGGATGCCGTTCATTCATTCAGCTCCAGGTTAATTTTTTTCAGTAAAATGTTATTTTTCTATATGTGATTTGTGCTTCACTAGACTCACTTCTGGGCATTTTCTAGGGTTATTTTAAGAATATCTTTCTTGCTAAAAGATTCGTTTTATGGAAATGGTCGTTCATTCTGTTGAGTAAAAGAACTAGACTGCTTTGATTTATATTTAACATTTGACTTGGTTTGTTTGTTTTGAGACAGGGTTTTTCTGTGTAACAGAGCCCTGACTATCCTGAAACTCACTGTGTAGACCAGCTGACCTCAAAAACCCGCCTGCCTCTGCCTCCTGAACACTGGGCCTAAAGGCCTGTGCCTTCATATTCTGCTTAACTTTTTTTAAAAAAAACTTCTTACCTTTTGTTTACTTTTTATATAATTTTCGATGGTTGGGTTTTTGGCACATTTATTTTTAGCAATTTAAAAGTTATATATTTTTAATTTATTTAAGAATAGTTCTAAATAATTACCATGACTATAAGTGCTTTATTTTATGCTGCTTTCAAATCTACAAGTATCTGAAAATGTATTGTTACTATTGTGAGACTTTGTTTCTGTCAGTTTGGAAAACTAACAAGATTAGGCAAATTTTTGCTATTTTGTCAAGTGTATTATTTTAGCATATTAATTATCCCTACACATGCTTTGATTACACCTTCTTCACTTTCATTCAAGAGACTTACTTATAGAGCATCTTTAAGTCCATGCAGACCCTAACCAGGAAATCCACAGGCTCCCTATGATCTCTTCCCTTACTTGTACCTCTGGCATCAGCACCTCCTGATAGCACAAGTTGTATGTGCAGTTGATAAGCCAATGCTGTCACACCACCACATCAATAGGTTTGATTAAGGTTCTGTCTTTGTGGTATGCAGTCCTTGGGAGATGGTTACTGGCATCTCTCCATCACCCCAATATCAGGCAAAGCGACTCCACCCTTCCAGAAGTGCTCCGAGTTACTCTCTCTTCCCCTCCCTTGGCAACCATTGATCTTCTCACTGTCTCTAGTGTTGCTGTTTCTCAGAATGTCACAGAGTCAGACCCACACAGCTTTTAATCTTTTCACAATGGCTTCTCCATTTCAGAATGGTTTCTCTTTCATAAATCATGCAATTTTTATCCATCTTCCATATGTGTTTGAGATTCAGTGGCTCATAATTATCCATGGATATTATTTTTCTGTGGTTTGAATGAACCAGAGTTTATCTCCCCAGCCACTGACAAAAGCACAAGTTTCTTGCTCACAAGTTTGAGGGATTGTGAACAATATTGTCATACAGGCAGGTGTGGTGTAGACCCAACTTTTTAAGTTGGAGGGGAAATGACAAGAAGAACAGTTGTTGGACTATATGACAAGAATGGCTTTGCTTTTATAAGAACCTGCAAAACTTTTTCATGTTGGCTGTACAATTTGCAAACAATGAGTTTGTGTTGATCCACATCTTTGTCAACACTTGTTATTGGCGGTAAGATTTTAGCCATACCCATGGGTGCACTGTGGTGTCTAATTTGCATTTATGAGTTATGGGAACTCATTTACCTCCTGTATATCCTTCTGTTGAGGCAACTACTCAGGCCTATTGACCATCTTGTAATTGAGTTGTCCCTTTTATGAAGGATGAGTTTTAAGTGTTCTTTATAAGTTGTGAATTCTAGTCCTCTTTTGTGATGTGTTTCACAAAGATCCTGTCTATGTGGCTTATATTTCCTTCTCGGTGAAGACACGCATTTATTTTGATGAACATAGAGTATATGGATACCTACTCAAGGACTGAGTTCTTTGTATTATACCTAAAACCTCATCAAGCCTATGGCTGTCTAGGTTTTTACCTAGCACCTTGGTTTGTGTTTTAAAATTTTGTATTTAGGAAAACATCCCAAGAGTTCATGACACACACACCCTTAAGACTTATTCTTGTAAAAGGTTTAACATCAGTATTTAGATTCTTTTATAATAATCATGGTGAATCACAACATGTTGAGAAGGTGACCTTTGCCACACTTTGTAGCTTCTGCTTCTTAATCACTGATCAATAAACTGTGTTTACCCAGGTCATTTCCAGGGGCTCTATTCTGTTGAAATATTCCATTTACTGTGCTGCAGTGTCAGGATTTCTACCATTTATATTAATTGTTGAAGTCGGGCACAATCACTCTCCTAACCACTCTTCCTTTCTATTAGTTTCATAAAACTTAATAGTTGTATACACATCTTACAGTGTCCCACATAAGAATTTAATAATCTATAGGCATTATAGTCTGATTCTGCGGTTGCTGCTTTGGCTTATTTTTCTCGATGTTTAATTATTTATAATAGTGTGTTCATGTTTCTGGGGTGGTTTGTGTAGAAATTCTTCAAGGTTAACATAAAGGTGTTCTTCCTTATTTAAGATGTGTGCTTGATTTTTCTCACACTGCACCATACTTGAGGGGAGTCTAAGGTGGCCAAGATCACTACACCCCCAAAGGACAGCAAGCTGAGAGATGTAAAACTTCAGGAGATTCCTGGAAACGTTCTTTTCACATAAAATAAAGGTGTGCACTCGATCATATTCCTTGTGTTAGGAATGAACTACTTAATAAAATCAATATGTATGTTTATGTATGTATGTATTTATTCATGTAGGTTCTGTTTTGAGGCTGGCTTTTATATAGGCTCAGTTTTCCTCAACCTCCCTATGTCACAGAAAACAGCCTTGGATTTCTGATTTTCTATCATTACTAATCCTCAAGGATTGGTATTAAATGTGTGCATCATCACACCCAGCCTAGGATGTCCATTTTAAAAACTGAATTTTGAATAAGCAATAAGTGAAATGTTAGTATATATATTTCTTATCCATATATTAAAAAATAATTGAATACATTTGAAATTTGATCTTCCCTCTAACCCAGGAACCCTAACTAAGGCACTTTAAAAAACAATTCATTCTTTTCCTCAAGATGAGCTTGGAGTATTTCTGTTCCAAACTGCTGGGCTATGGAAGTGGCATCCGTCTCTTCAGAAAAACTTTAACATTAGTTACAGCAGGAGTCAGCAACCTCTGTGCTAGAAAGTCTACAAAGATGACACCCCCTAGTTTAGAATGGCACCAAGATTTTGAAAATCTTCTATCCAGCATACAGAAGAAATATTTGATCCCCCCAAAAGATTCTCCTGACATTTAAAGCAAAACACCAACTGGAGTGTGACCGTGTGTGTGTGTGTGTGTGTGTGTGTGTGTGTGCGCGTGTGCATACGTGTGCTAGCTTGCTTGAGAACATGTATGCACTATCAGAGCATTGGAGACAGGATTCTGAATCCAAAAAGCCCCATGGGATTCTTTGCATAAAGCCCACCCTAATGCTACTCTAGCAGTGGTCTGCGGCCTCATCACGATGACTCAATGCATATAGAGGATCCTGGGGGAATACTTGAAGGTCCCAATACTTAGCCTCCAAACAGGCCGAGTGGGAACCCTGCAGAGGCAGAGGAAGAGAAAGAGGCATTTATATATGCTGAGCTATGTGCAACTCCTCAGCCGCTGGCAGGGATAGAGGGCCTGAGGAAAGATCTGGAAATTTCTGCGACCATGAGAGGGCCACGGCACACCTCATGGCTTACTGTTGCTGTTTCTAATTTTAAAAGATATTTATGCAATCCTTTTCTCTTTTCTTGAACCCCAAATTCTTGCAGATTATTAATGTTTGACCAATGCTCCCCTTTCCCCGCCCCCCGCTTTGGTTCTCTGTGTATGCCTCCTTTTCAGAACCGTAAAACAAACAAATCACTTGGTGCCGGGCACCAAACTAGAGGAACCGCATATCCATGTGGAGGGTGCAAGGACAAGAAAGAGAGAACAATCACAACGTAAACTGTGCAGTGGAGGTGACAAAGAGGAAAACTGTCATTGCTCAAAAGAAAAGATGGGATTTTAAAATACACAGAAAACAGGTGCATTAAAATGGGGTTCCATATATGACAAGTTCACACTCCTTAACAGCAGAAGTACACAATTAGAATGCACATGAATGCGATTCAGGAACAAAGCAACAACTCTCACAGAGAGGAGGCGCAGACAAACATACAAAGGGGTTAAGATAATTGGAATCAAAGGGCAAGTGAACCCCTGGAGACATAACTGAAATGGGAAAGGTAAAACTCACAGCCAAAGAGTGATCCTGGAAGACTGGAATATGCCAACCTCTGAAAACATCGAAGATTATCACAGTCACACCTTTAATAAGAGACGCACGTGCTCTATTTAAAAATCAGACAGAGAGCGAGCGAGATGACCCAAGTTCAATGGCCACACAGTGAAAGGACATAAAAGACTCTCATGAGCTGTCCTCTAATACTGTCCTCCAATGTTCATATGTCTGTCAAGATATGTGTGCAAATAAACACACAGACACATAAATAACTATTAAAATAGGAATAAATGTGTACTGAAAATAACTAATGTGGACATTTACACCATTCATTTTTTAAATAAATGTTTCTCATTTCAGATCTCAATGCTGGCAACAGATTTGGAATGCTACTTGAGCCATTTAAAACAAACAACAACAACAACAACAACAACAACAAAACCTGGGAGGGTGTGAACGATTCTCATTGGAGAAAATGTTAAATAAACATAGGAGAGTCATCCTATGGGATATTATGCAGATGTTAGGAAAAGCGATGCTGAGTTCTACCAGCTGCTGGGAGAATAGTTATACAGGTTAAAAACACGTAGGCGCGGTGCGTGTCTTAGCTTTGACAAAGGAAGCTGGGTTCCTCTCTGTGTGCTCCCTGCAGTAGGCAGAAGAGCCAGATACTACGACTGCACGGTGGTTCAGTCTAGAATGTGGGACAAGGCTGTCAGGGATCGAGGGAGCAGACAATTGGTAAAAAGCAAACAGAGACCGCAAAAGGCATCACCAGGCTGGCTTTGTTGCAAGCACTGACAGGAACCTTTGGAGAATGCCCCCGTGGCAAATGTGGGAATCTACGTGGCTCATATCCGTCTCCTGAAATTCTCACAGTCCATTACAGAAGCGAAGATCTGAAAACTGTGCTTCCATTTACAGAAGTTCTAGAGGTATGCCCAAAAAATATCCTGTAGATGAGCAATGAGCTCAAACTCAGCTTCCTCAGTTGCCAACGATATTATAGGAGTACAATAAAGCTGCCACTATTGATAAAGAAGCCCTGTGCATGGTCAGTAAGGACTTCCTAAGTTATGTAGATCTCCCGGGCACTCAGGGCTCTTCTCTCCAGACTGCTCTGCAGGGTGCTGTGGGTGCCATCTTGTGATGTCACTTTTGTTTTCCTTTGTTGTTTGTGCTGTTTGGGTAAAAGTGACAGTTTCACTAACTCTGGGTCAGGATATTTCATTTCGTGGAGTGACCCGCAGTTGCAGTTTCTGTAATTTTTCTCAGGAATGAAAGGGTTAAAGGCTTGGGATGGAGGCTATGGAGATAATGCTTCCCCTTGTCATCGCCCCATTTCCAGGTCTAAAGAACCAATGTTGCTCATGCTGACCCTGTCCGCCTGGCCCGAGGGCCTCTGCCCGGTGTCCCCACTCCAGGCTGCCCTTTGTATTTTTCTGCTTAACACCATATTCTTAGAAACTTGCTGTTCACAGCTTAATTAGAAAGAGAGGGGTTTATGCTTCTCTCTTTGAGGAGAAAAAACATGCCTGAGTTTCTTCACCACGGGAGCTTAGTCTCTGTGTATGAACGCAGCTCTCTGAGCCAAGATCGGGCACTGGGAGAATTTTCATTTGTGATTTTCATAGGTCCATTGGCCAAAACTTCAGGTTTGCTTTGCTTTGCTTTGTTTTTAAGTAGATACTTCTGCTGTGGTTCTGCAAGATCCCCAGGCCTTATCCTCTATATTTCCTGTCCTGTTCTTAAATCAAAATTCAGCCAAGGAGCCCCGAGCCCACACTGGCCTTCAATTTACAATCCTCCTGCCTCAGCTTCCAGATCCTGGGATTACAGGTATGGGCCACAAAGGCCAGAATTCACTTTAAATGTATAAAAGATGGATGGCATAGCACTGCTTATGTGCCATGCACAAGTCTTACGAGCATGCCCAGGTCCCCTCTGTCCCATGTCACCACCCCACTCCTGTCCTGTACTACTTCAGAATGCAATCACCACAATGACATAAGAACAGAGCAGGAGAAGGGGTGAATATGACATTTGCCTCTGAACCTGGTGTCCCCATGGAGGAATAGAGTAGAAGTCAGAATGGAACAACATCTCTGAAACTCTGTGACAGAGGGAACACTGGATCCTTTACTGCTTTAGCCTTACTCGGGTGGAACATGCCTTTGTGATGAGACTGTGAAATGCTTTCCTAGCTCACCTGTGGACCCTGACAGTTCCTGCTACGGAAATAAAGAACATTCCTCCAGGTGCAGCTGTGTGCTGAAGACTTCACCTTTCCTAAAAATGAATTTGGACAAGTTCCCAGATTATACATCTGGACCTGTAATTTACAGCTCCAAAGATCAGAACGCTGGGTAAACTTCTGTTCTGTTCTGCCAGCCTAGAAACATCAGTGGGTGAATCTGGCCCAAGCCACCTGCTAGTTGGTGATCACCTGGGTTGTACTCTGGGCTCACACCATGGGCCTGGCTTTGGGCCTGGCTTTTATTCCTGGTCCATATGACAGTCTTGAGCTTATTCTGTTGCTAAGACCCTCTAGGTATAAGGGCTTCATTCAGAAGAGCCGGACACATTGCAGCTCAGCACCTGTAATGGCTGAAATAAAGCTCAGTCACATGTATAGTAATAGTGCTTCTGTGGATGCAGTTTTTTATGTAAAGTGTGTGTGTGTGTGTGTGTGTGTGTGTGTGTGTATGTGTGTGTGTGTGAGCGCTCGCACATGCACTCGCGCTCATGCATATGCATGTAATATAGTGTACATGTGTATGTCTGGTATATGCATATGTGTGCACATGTATGAATCCCCATGTAGGCACATAGAAACCAGAGCAAGACATTAGTTATTCTGTTCTATCATTCTCTGCTTAATTCGTATGAGACAGTGTCTCTCATTGAACATGGTGGCCCACAGCCCCAGCAACTTCCACGGAGGTGGGGTTAGAAGTAAGCAGAGACCCACACTCAGCTTGGTATATAGATGCTGGGGATCTGAACTCAGGTCCACTTGCTTGCAGTCACCCCTCTTACCCCTGAACTGCAGTGTGATTGTGGCTTGCAAGGGAAGCTTTGTTCAACTATTTATCAGCCAGTCACATCACAGGGTTAGTGCTCCTCTGAGCCCAAAGATCTGCAGAAGCTTGTGGGTTAACAGCCACAGCCTTGATTGTCAAAATATTTGATCTTTGAGAAGTTTATAAGGTTTTATTGCTGGTGGCACATAAGGATCACCTTTGGAGCTGAGAAAACAGGAGCCCCTGGGTCTGGACACAGAGCAATTGAATTCTTGGTCCCTGGGGGAAGTCAGGGCTCCTGCACTCTATTAAGGCGTCCCCAGGATTGAAGTGTGCAGTTAGGGGTTGAAGGCTGTGGCAGAGAGCACAGCAACAGTTAGCAAAACAGACTCCATGCCAAAGTGGATCAGAGCCCAAAAGCCCATGGGCTAATTTGGGATTGTGGATCACTTGGAAAATGGGGTCTTTGTGCAGCTGGGATGGAGAATGTTCGATTAGGGCGATTTCAGAGCAAAGATCTCACCTGGTTAACAGTGCTGCCTGTTTGTAATGGGTTAGTGATTACAGTTCCGTGAGAACAGCTCACACACTGATTAAAGTTCTCCCTGATCTCAACTACAGGGCTCCCAGTAGGGTGAGCTAGCGTCATTTGGGGTTATCCTTGGAGTTTAAAATTCGAAAATGACACTATTTAAAAAATATTTACCTTGTACTAATGGTAGTCAAAAAAACAACGCTCTCCCTGTTGCCCTGATGAGTCTCTTATTGGGACAACCCAAAGCTCCTCCCTTCCCCTCCCAAGGCTGGTTTGCATTTTTAATACATGTTCTGTCTGCTGCATCTCTCATCAGTATTTAGCAAGACCTATGGCATTGTAAAACCACTCAGGGTGACTGCCCTGGGGAAGCACATTGGTAGGCTGGGTAGAATAGCTTCATTTTGGACTCTGAGAAGGCTCACAGAGTCAGAGAAGTCTCTATTATTATGGCATTGCGCTCCTCTTACTCAGGCTTCAAGTATTCATAATAACTCAGCACCCATCTCTTCAGGCCTCCCAGATAATAATACGGAGAGCAGAGACAGGAATTTCTTCCCAGCTGTCTGCCTTCATCTAACTTCTCCTCTGGTTTTAAGAGGTTGACCAGTTGTCCCTTGAATGAGCGGTGTCCCTCTATAAACTCCTGTGTTCTCAATTGATGGCACTGTTAGGAAAGATTGTGGGACATTTAAGAGGTGGAGTCTTGCTATGGGGTAGGTTTCTGACAGGAGGTGAGAATGTGTGGAATGGGGAATCTTGGCTTTATAGGCTATACTCATTTTGCTCTCAATTTCTGGACCATGAAGGCAGCCTCCCACTTCAGCCAGCAGGCTTCTCCCACAGTTTGTATGTCCTGAAACAATGTAAGCCAGACAAAACCTGCCTTCATTACATTGCTTCTTGTGAAGTGTATGACCACACAATGGGAAAAAGCAACTAATAACACTGTGGCGAAACATAGCATAAATTCTCTTTATTAGCCATTTTACCATTAGAGTTCTGTGGTATTAAACATATAATGCAGAGCTGTCCAAACTCCGCCCTCGTCTCGGAGAACGTTCTTCTCATCCCTGTAACTCCTTCTCCATACACCTCACCTCATACTCCTCATGAGCACCTGCTACTTTCTGTTCCTGTGACTGACCATCCTATGTGCTATGTGACATAGCACTACCCTTAGCGACTGCCCTCACTCAGAATCTGTTCTCTCAGGAATGATGTGTGTCAGAGACCCATGTTGTAAGGATGGTAGCAGCACGCAGCTGTGTGTAGAGATGGCATTCTGCTTGCCCGCTTTTAGCTTCTGTATTTGACCTTGTTGTGAAAATCCAGTGGTTGCAAAGTTTTCAGCTGGATTCATATGGAGCCTGAAGCAGAGAGGGATTCACTGTGCACACAGTCGAAATCAGCTTACACGGGGCTCCTCTGCTTCACTGTGCAGATGACTAGGTTCCCATGCGAAGCACAAGGCTCCAACATCTCTTACCCTTTTCAGCACTTTTTAGATTCTTTATTTTTGAAATAATAATTACCCTAATAAGCATGACAATGAGTCCCATAGGATTTTATTTTCCATTTGCTTTGTTGCTAGTGGTGGTGTGTATCTTTCCATGTATCTATTAGCCATCTAGGTATCTCTGTTGAAGAAATGCCTCTGCAAGTCCTTCAATCCTTTTAAAAAGTGATTTCTTGCTCTTAGTTGTTGAGTTATCTGAGTTATTATATATTCTGCATGTTAACCTTTCATCAATAAATTACCTACTGATATTCTCTCTCATTCCGTGGGCCACCTTTGCCCTCTCTTCATAGTGTTCGTTGGTCCACATAACTTACATTTCAGTGAGTCCCAACTTAACCTTTTCTTTTATTGTCTGTGGTTTTAGTGTCATACCTAAGAACTTACTGCCAAAGACAATGCTATGAAGAATCCCAACTGTTTTTTCTAAGAATTTTCTAATTTGTGTTTTCCTATTGGTGACTGACCTGTTTTTTTTTTTCTCCTTACTGTGAGAATGCATTTATTCACCTGTTTCTTCTGAGAGATATTTTGTTTTATACAACCTGCCTCCACGCTAGATAAATAGCTGATAGAACAGGGTTGGCCACATTTCGGGCTATCCAAATAGCTGGCCTAACAAAAAATGCACAAACTCCTCAGGAGAAATCACACTCCCCTTGCTTTTATTCAGAGCAGGAAAGCAATACTTGCAGGTTTACCTTCTTTTTCCCAAACATTTTTGAAATGCAAAATTACTTTTCTGAACCTCTTGAAAAAGGTATTAAATTCAGTTCACCATGGTACATGATAAAATTTTCAAACAAGGCGTAACACGGTTCCAATGTACTCTGGTTCCAGTGATCTGACAGATTAGATACTTGAAAGCTTTGTTTTGTACACTAGAGAAAGAGTTACAGGTACAGTGGGGCTATTTTCTAGTGGCTGGGGAGGCTGCCATACACCTGCCTTGCTGGTGCTGTTTGTCTTAAATGTCCTTGTTCCAACCCCACACACATAAAACCAGAGCTGGCAGTTTGGAGGGAGGCAGGGGGCATCAGCATCACAATACCACTTAACTCAGGGAAAGAATTGCATTTTGAGCCAAGCATTCAGCAGGGCGTGGGCCAGTAGCTTTGCTTTGAACTGCAAGCTTTCCTTCATAATACAGAGCCATACTCAGATACCAGCACAGGTCTGCCAGTTTGATAACACTGAAATTTCACAGGGTTGGGGCAGAAGCTGGTTGTATTTTATTACTTATTCATTTATGTATCTATGTATTTATTTTTGTGCAGCCTCATTAGATTCTCTTTAATTGACTAGCAGCTCCTTACAGTGTGGCCACTCTTCCCTCAATCTCTTAATCAGTGATCAGGTAATCCTTGTTTAGAGGAAACAGCAGGAAGGATACACGTTAGCCCTGTGGTAGAACAGGCTCAGTACAGAAGAAGCTGTATGTCAGGCTATGCACGGGTACTAACAAGCTAATTGAGGCGTTCTTACTCCTTCCTGAAAATATGCACAAAGCCAAAGAAACTAAGAACAGAAACTGAGGTGAGAGGCATCCCTACATTTTAAAGCCATCGTTTGAGAATTTGGGTTCCCCTTTGACACTGACCCCACCTACATTGCTGAGTCTTCAAGGCACGGGACTCCTTCCAAGCAGCAAACTCTCAGGCTGGACCACAGACCCACAGAGCTACTACAGTGATGTCCCCAAATGGTCCCCCTTCCCGATATAGTCAGAGAATCTCTGCACTAAATCACTGCAGGGTCTGAGTTATTTGTCTAGCAAATTGTTACAGTCTATCATTTTCTCCATGGAGTCAAACGCTTGGACATCTGCTTCCTCTCTCTGGTTGCTCAGAGATAGGCTGCAGGTCTGGGATGGGGGTGAGGGGGGCTTACAGTAGGAACAGAACGCTGGGAGGAAAAAGGCACTTGACCTTACTTTCAGTTTTAGAGTCCTGGCTGGCGGGCAGGATGCTTCTCTCTGTCCACATCCGGCGGGTGACTGCAGATGCAGGGCGCAAAACACCAACCAACCTTTGGATGGCTCTGCCATTTTGCTGCTGGGGCTTGGAGCGGTGTGCTGTCTGCAACTTCCCTGATTAGCATGCATTAGACAAGTTTAGGGACCTGCTAGGAACCTGGCTCTCCACTGCGGCTGTCAACTTCCTGGCCTTCGATAAATGATCCGGAGCTGCTGCCGCCGCTCCGCGTGGGCATGGAAATGTGTTTCGGCACTAAAACCACTGTTTGCATGACATCATTCCATATCAGATTACACTGTAGTGTCAGGAATGTAATCATTAGCATTTAAACATGCATAAAATTTAATTAACCTACTTACCAGTTTGCTTAGAACTTTTGAAGGGCTACCTAGAGTCCTCTCTAAACGTTTTATTACAGAGTTTTGGAAAGCTCACAAAAGAGAGAAGTTCGCTGGGATTTTTCTCCCTAAAGCTGATGGGCCGTGACAGATGAGCAGATGACCCGAGTTAATTATTATTGAATTCGTTATCACTGCTGTGTTGTCACCCGGCTCAGCCAGGGTAAAATGATGACAGTAGGTATCTCATTAAAACAGCTGTTTCAATTATGTAGCGGCAAATATTTAAAAAGCGAGCCTTCCAAGTTTAAAGCTGTTAACAAAGTTTGTTTGCGCTTCTGGTGCCAAGATGATCTGGCCGGAAACAGAGTGTGGGGGCTGGGAGACGAAAGCATGATGACTTCCCTTCCCAAGGAGGCAGGGAAACCTAGCCAAACCTTCTTGGTTTGGCTCCTGGAGGGTGAAGAAGGTAAATGATCAAGAGACAGGGCAAGAAAAGACAGAGCGTGAGTCTCCATCCCTACCACAGGCTATCAGTTCTTACATAACCTTGTCTTCTTTGCCTGTTCCCTGAGCAGCCTTTGGTAGATTCCCTTCTAGGGATGGATGGAGTCTCCACATGAGGTGGTCCATGACTCGGAATGTACTCGGAACTTGTGGATAGAAATCAGAAAACGCTTCCCCAGTGTCTTTTCCATTCTAGGGTGACTATGAGTAGATGTCAGCTTCCTTTCTAACAGGCATTGGGACACTGGTCGGTCCATGGAGTCCCATCATGCACCAGCTCACCTAATGTTTCTCATCAGTATGTTGTTGGCTTGGGATGGATTAAATTGAACATAATGACCAGAAGTTGAAGTTTTCTGTTCCCTGTTAGAACTGCCTACTGGGGTTTTCCATAAATTGCATGGCCTTTCAAAGATGTTTGCTGCTGATGTTCCTTCCTCTCCTAGCTACAAAGAGCCCCTATTATTTACAACCCACTCCTTGATGGTCACATAACTCTGGGGCTGCCCCTTGTTAAATGGCTTCTAATACAGATTTCTGGAAGCACAGACTCCTATGCTGACTGGGTGGTTTGGGGCTTTAGATCTTCAGGTTCACAAATCTTAAAGAAGCATCTCTTTACCACACTCCAGTCTTTCGAGAAAGGACCATTGTAGTGATGAGAAAGACTGTGCAGGTATGTGAGTGCCTTTGCCTCCAGTCTTGCTTTCCCTGTAACATTCCAAGGGCCAGAGTCTCCTTCCCACTGTTTCTTACTGCGCAGAGAAGGCCTCTCATAGATCAGGGATCTGGGTCAGTGATACTGGCAGCCAAGGACAAATGGAGAACCATTAAGAAAAAAGCTTCAGGGCGATTACAGCACTGTTTGCATTTGGAGTCTGAAAGTCGACTGTCCAGGTGACATCCAACCAGGAGAACTAAATGCAAACTTTCCCGTAGATTTTTTTCCTAACCCTCCTGGTTTGCCCACTTTCACTCTGTTCCAGAACACTGCCTTCAGCATGATGTTATTGGCAGATTCAAATATGAAATGAAATGAAAATTAAATAATATTTGAACAACACTTCTGTCATTCAACATGGTCAACTTAAATCTAAAATCTGAGACCATCCTGAAGAATGTCTCTCAGCTGGGGGATAGCAGGACTCACATTTTGTGTTCACCGAAAAATAAAAATTCTTGTTCAATCCTCAAATTACAAGGGAAAAAATAATCTCACTTGTGTAGCTCCTAAAATTAAAATTCCAACAGTGAACTTTCAATTAGAAAAGACACACTGAAATCCACAGCTGTGTTGGAGTCATGTTGTGGAAACACAAAGATCATAGCAATGCTGGAGATGTTTTAGAACAGTGGTTATCAACCTTCCTAATGTCGCAACCCTTCAATATATTTCCTCATGTTGCGGTGACACCCCAACTATAAAATTATTTTTGCTGCTACTTTATACCTATAATTATGATACTGTTATGAATCATAACACAAACATCTGTTCTTTCAGACGGTGAAAACCCTGGGGAAAGACTGAGAATAGCTGTTTAAGAGGAAAGAGGTCTCACCTCCTTGTCACAACGGTTACTTATTTTACTGTAGTGTGTGGGAATATCATGGAAAGAGAAGAGACAGGTATAGGAACCTGAGAAGAACACGGTAAGCTCTACCAGTGTGGTAACACTTCACTGAGCAACTGTACCCGTATAATTGGGTATAACTATACCTAATAAGTAATGATTATATGAACTTATGTATTAATAGTGCAGTGATTAGCTGTAGCCATGTAATAATGATAAATTCTGACCATGTAATATACTGTAGAGATCATCTATACATATAATGATTATTCCTACCCATGTAATGTACTGCAGAGCTCATCTGTAATGACCAACCACATCCACTTAATTATATTGCCAGAATCAACGTACAGAAGGCAAAGGGCAATGTGCTGAAACGTCATTATCTGTGACCTTCATTCCCACCGTCTCCTAAAAGTACCACAGGTATGAATTTTTGTGGGGTTCTGCCTCCCTCTGCCAGCAGTTCATGTCTTCCACAAAGACAGGGGGAGCATGCGGTGAGTGTAGAGGTCATGGAGATAGGGGAGTGTCCAGACTGCCTCCCTAATGAATCTCAGTGTCTGGGTCTGCTTTACTGCTAGTCATATTCCTCTCACATTCTCCAATAAGAAAGTGCAGGCAGGAGAAAGCTACAAGGTTTCCAGCAAGATGGATATAAGTTGCAGAACGTTAGAAACCTAGATACGTAGTATCAACTCTCTAAATCTATCCGACTTTGGAAGTGCTGGCTCCTTGAGCAGTGTCAATTCTGGCCACTGTCATGACCAAAACTTGCCATGTGCCTTGTTCATCCTCATTTTACACAATGGCCTCAAAAGAGAGGCAAGGGAGCCAGGAGGGCCCAAAGTTCAGGCCATCACTCCAAGAAACACAGTTCAAGGATATTTGCTATAGCCAATCTTAGACCATGTGCCCTGTGCCTACTAAAGCCACCCAGATGAGAGGTCACTTAGTGGTTCTCAACCTTCCTAATGCTGTGACCCTTTAATATAGTTCCTCATGTGGTGGTGGCTTCCAACTGTATAACTATTTTGTTGCTACTTTAAAATGGTAATTTTGCCACTGTTATGAATCATAATGTAAATATCTAATGTGCAGGATATCTGATATGGGACCCCCACAAGGGGTCTTGACTCACGGGTTGAGAAGGGCTGTCCCAGAGTCTGTTACCTCTCATGTGCATTGTGTGTGTGTGTGTGTGTGTGTGTGTGTGTGTGTGTGTGTGTGTATGTGTGTGTGTGTGTGTGTGTGTGTGTGTGTGTGTGTGTGCTGCACAGCCTCCTACTTTGATCCTGGCCCTCCTTGTCCATTTTAGGCTGTTTCCCTTCCCTCATATCCTGGCCACCCTGAGCAATGGCTGCCCCCCCTTTCCTCAGCCTTTCCTAGCATGGGGCTTAAGACTATCTATGAGATGTCTCTCTTTACAACAAGAACACAACATGGAGAAGACATCATTTCTGTTTCCTCTGAGCATCTTCTCTTGCTTTCTCTAGCAGTTTCCATTGGAACTGGTGTTTGACAAAGTGACTACCTATGAGTAAGTTAGGTTGGAATAATTGAAATTCTTCAGTGGAGTAAAGCTGAGAGAGAAGGATGGAGACAAGATAGGAATAGAAATGGGAGGTGTGGCCAGCGCAGCATGACCGATTTAATTCTCCAATGGTGAGCATTGTCCATGGCTCCTCCTCATTGTGTTGTCCTAGAAACCCCGTTTGCCTCCAGGGCTTCCCAGGTGGCAGCAAGAGCTGGGCATGTGTCCCACGGACTATGCTATGTAAAAATGGGGTATCTGGTAAGAGAATTTTGTATGGTGGAGTTGGGATGCAGGCAGGGAAGTGGCAGTCTTCCTTTATAATATCCCTCATTAACTGCAGACCTTCAGGCGGCCCACCACTGACAGGCCAGTTCCCAGCTTGCGTATTTGTCAGGAGACATAGTCCAGAGGCTGCAGAGAACCTGCCTGAAGACAAGGTGTCGAGTCCAGGACACTCAGGTCCCAGTGCACAAAGGCACAGCTGCTAGCTGTGTGTGGCTCTAGATTCACATCTCCTACCCTTCTGAGATAACAATCACTATGTCGTTCATGATCAGTAGCCTGAAAATACTCAAAAGTTTTCTATTCATTTTTCAAAAGATTCAGTTCTAGAACCTTATACCAAACCTTCCTGTCTGTCAGCAAGTGCTTGACCTGACCTGAGGAGAGTTACCTCAGGACAGCAGGACCACCTCCTGCAGGAGACTGAAAATTATTTTCCAAAGCAACATGGACAAACAACAAACCAGACATGAGTGTGTGTGTGGGGGGGGAGTCTAAGTCTCACTTACAGACTTAACACATTGAGATGGATTTTGCAGGGCTCCCAGCCTCCTCAAGTGGGAGGAGAGAGAATGCTCTGCCATGCCTCATCTTTCCGATTTCTGTGAAAATGTGGGCTCTTTAAGAAGTGCCTTAGTTATGGGAAATGCTCATATAATTTTCAAATCTGCTTTTATATGTGCAATGAACTTAAGTCACTTCTGAAACAGACACTGAAGTCCCTAAGGGGTGGGGATGTGTCATGAGAGTGTGGCTGCAGTCAGAGCACTGTTCCCTGAGGAGATGCTCTCCGTGACTACACTGGCCAGTCAGCCTGCCATAGTAAGAGCATGAGCTAAGAGCACGTCTACAATTATTCAAAGACTTCCCAGTCTGACAGGATATTCACATAGCATCAGTAATCCATATAATGCAGTCATATTTTAAAGCAGAATATTTTTACATACACGTGTACACACACATGCTTATACATACACACACATGCACACACACACACACACACACACACACACACACACACACACACACACACACACATATCACCACCACGTAATTCAGAGCCTTTTACTTTCAAGTATTTGCAGTGAGGTGAAGTTGCTCTTGAAATGCTATGGGTATTTCTGGTTTTAAATAATACTGATTTTGAATGCATGGTTTCTATAATGACACAGTTGTCCAAAGGAATATTGTTGTAGGATTCCTAGATAGAAACCTTGGGGTGCTACATCAGTATTCCAACATTATAGCACACTGTTTTAGTTACACTGGTATGATATTTAGGACGTTAAGTTAATTATATTTATGTGTTTGTGGGGGAAATTGCCTTTCTAATAGTTGTTGGGAATCCTCAATAAATTGTTTTGACAACTAACTAGTCAGTCATCATTATCACATATGTACCTTTCATGGGAACATCTTTTTAGGTTCACAGTGAAAGAGTTGGAAGACCCGGGGAATAAGGGGCCAGATTCTGATGCAGAGCACAGAATAGAACTTCTCAGAGTACAGCATGGGACTTCCCAGAATAGCTCTGGTGTTTTCCTCATCCTATGGGGGTATCTTACAAGATGGCTGCTCTCTCAGTTTTGGGGCCTGCTGCTCAACAGCATGTTTTGGGGTGACCAGGAAACAGGACGAAGGTCCTACCACAGCCTTCCCTGCAGATTGCCTTCCTCTTGGAACCCTGTATGCAGACTTGACACTTCTCAGGTTCCTAGACACTTCCAAGCATGCTCTGAGGCAAACAGACGCTCAACTCCTTAATTTCAACAACAAAATGAAGTAAACAGACAGAGAAAACCACAGTGACTATGACTCTGAATTATCTATAGGGCTGGGAATGTTTACGTAACTACACAATGCATCCGAACAAGAGTAAACAACAAGCAAAGGGGTTTTCAGACGTGTTACTTCATATTTTTCCCTGTCTGTCATGTGTTTCTTAAATGTTTAGAATCTATACCCTCCTTTCTTTGACTATCCTCCGTGGCTTTCTCTGTGTGTTGGGATCCATATGTGCTTGTACGTAGGCCATACATAAAACTTGGCTGTGTTCCTCAGACTGAGAGAACCTGTGTTTTTCTGTCATCTTTATTGGTTGGGGAAGTTTTATCTTCTTTCTTTCTTTCTTCCTTTCTTTCTTCCTTTCTTTCTTTCTTTCTTTCTTTCTTCCTTTCTTTCTTCCTTTCTTTCTTTCTGAGCAGAGTCTCTCACTGAACCAGGGATTGCTTCATTTGACTAGTCTGGCTAGTCTGGCTAGCATGGGAGCCCTAAGGATCCATCCCCCTGTCTCCACCTCCCCAGAGCTAGGATTACAAACACTTGCACAGGACCATGCCTGGCTTCCTCTGGGTTCTGGGAATTTCAGTCAAGCACTTTCCTGAACAACCCCAACCTCAGGCCTGTTGTCATTTGTTGTTGTTGCTGTTTTGTTTTGTTTTCTTATGGGGAAAATGGGAAATGTTGTGTTTATTCTTGTAATCCAGGGAACCCCATTGTCTCCTGTTCATATCCTGGAATCTCCCAGTAACTCTGCAACATGCCTTTCTGCCATCTATCATCCACCCAGAGCCATTTCAGGAGAACCTGAGGCCCTACCTACTTGAGAAGAGAGTTTCTGTATGTACAGGTTCATGGTGTTTTTGTAGGGGCTGTATTTAAGTGGGGTTGGGGAAATAAACAAATGTCTGCCCAGAACTGAGTTTGTTCCTGTCTGTGGTGGTGTTGGTGCTGATGCTGGCTGGTTTGGTTGTTTCTATAACCAAGCATTACTCGATAAGGAACATTTGTCTAAAATGATGGCTTTTTGCTTGTTTTATTCGAGATATAAAAGAAAAAAAATGGCATTAGAAAAATATGCTTAATTAAGTTGTTAGTAACATAAACCAGGAGCCCATGAGAACTCAAAGATCCTGTCTTGGAGCACTGGGCTCTGTGGTACAAAAACTGCCAGTGGCCCTGGAGGTCCTGAAGGCTCTTTTTTTTCCTTGTTTTTTCTTTTTTTCTCCCTACCCTGAAAAGCCAAGGCAAGAGTGGGAAACTCTTTTAGCAGCTGGACGCCCAACCTGTGCAGTTTGCCTCCTGCTCAGGCAAGTCTTTAATTATTATGCTAATGTGTCCCAGTTTTCAAGGGACACTGCAGTCCAGGTTGCAAACTCTACCCAGCTGTCCCCGAGGAACAGTGGGGACTTAAAGAGCAGCACACCTGACCTTTGAAGGCTGGAGTCAGGCAAGGCTTTATTTTATTTTATTTCTTAACTGAATGTGAAGTTGATTTCTGAAGCCCTTTTCTGGGCATAGAGCTTCCAGTGATGCAAAGGTAAGGATGTTAAGTAAAGGGATGGCTAGAAATGTCAGGGGAATCACATGAAAACCCACCATTATGAAGACAATGCTCGGCTCTACAGAATCTAAACTTCCTGGGGATGCACTTATGAGGAACTGTGACCATCTGTGACACCTTGAACCTACAAAGAAACCAATTAGGCAGCACGGCTAATATGACCAGTAGGTGTCAAAGGTGTGTCCACCCGTCTGCCTGCATACCTTGCAGGGTGTCAGATGACCCTGGCCCCAAAGCCAGGTTTGATCCTCATGTTTCCTGCACAGATACGGAAAGTCCCATGCGATGCTGGGACCAGCAGCTGGGACCCAGGGGCCAGGGGGTGTCTGCATAGAATGTAGTAATTCTAATACTCAAGATACATTGTAACTGTTCTGACAAAAGCATGGTTTGCCCTCTTCTATGTAAACTGCTGATTGTATGGCCCCTTCTTCATGCCAACTTACTACAGTTACCCTGTTGACTTCAACGTGTGCAATGCATGTGCAGACTTGGCATTAAAGTACATGTGCAGATCATAATTCCAAACAGTACACTGAGTACCTTCCGTATACCTCTCTATGCTCCCAGAACGACAAAGTTCAGTGGTAGGGGAGCTAGCGGGAATCTCACAGTGCTGAGCCTGGGTGGAGACCAACAGCCAGAGCTCTACAGGTTAGGAGGGAACCGGTTATTCGCACACATATTTATTAGAGGTGAAACAGCCAGGCGTCAGGATGAAATCTACAACAAACTCAGGGATAGACAAAGGACAATTCTCTTTTCCCAAGAACTCCAATTTCCAGGAAGAAGAAAATGGAAGACTTCTGTTTCTAAGCTCAGGAATCAAGAAATATGAGTTAAATGGTTGAAATCTTTGTTCTGAGGGTGGCATCAAGACCAGAGTGAACATGTAGTCACACTGTTCATGCTATGAAGATGTCCCCTGCATGCTCCAGGAAACACTCCCGGGTCTAAGATACCCTCTGCCGCAGTCCTAGACTCTGCCCTTCTCCCATTGTGCAGCAGCAAGACAGGCTGCTCTAAAACATCCCAGGTTGGTCGAATCCTCTTGAGCTGTCCACAAGGCCTCCTGTGCGATTAGGAAGACAGTCTATGAAACCAGCAGGTTCATACAGGGTTCACACCCATGGCTGACTGGTTATCACTGCTCCAGCCAAGGTAACTAGCCACTAAAGAGACTGCTTTATTTCAGCCAGCTCTGAAATTGGGGAGCACTTCCGTCTTTGGCTTCTCTTTCCTGTCTGTATTGGAGACTCTTCCATAGCGCTCTAGGTCTGACTCATGGGAGATGAGATTTTCCTTATGCCCTCGCCCCTGCGATTGCAAAGTTCATGTTCATACAGCTATGTATGGAGTGTGCTAGATGCATATGTATGTTTACATCAATATCACAACCCCAGTCGGGAGGCTGTGCAGATGGTGATTTGGGGGATACACAGTAACACTACAAGACTGGCATGGAAGAACACCCCACTTGCAGCACCATCCTGTGTATTTTCTATCTCATTGAAGATTCATCAGCATAAGGGGGACAGGGGTGGGATGCTTTGGCCCCTGAAGGTTTTCTAGCTATGGTGCCCTGCATTTTAGCATCCTATTAATAATTAAATTATCTGTCAGTTACCAACAACATACATTCTGAATTAAATTTAAGCAAAGGAGGGAAAGAGATCATTTGGGACTGAATTAGAGGGCTTCAGAGAGAGATAAATAATAATCAAACATCTGTGTTCTAAATAGTACATGCTTTATCAGACAAACAACTGTTACCGTCTCATTGCATAAAATTGCTTGGGGAAAACACAGTACCTGGAAACTAACGTCTGGGTCAGGAGGGGGAGGTGAAGGAAAGTTCAGTACTGAGTCAGAAAGCCACTGAAAGTTGGTGTGCTGTTTGGGGGTTCTCACTCAGTTGGCACCTACGCAGGTGTCCAGGAAGGCGGGCTTGCCTAAGAGTATGGTCTGTGACAGTCCAGAAACCCTAGAAAAGGAAGCCACCCAGTCTTCAGAGAGGCCAAGTGTAACTGCACCGTGCCCACCCCCATGATTCCGGAGTTGCCTGGGAACCTTTCTATTGTGAAGGTTAATAGAAGAGATTTTTATTTGTTCTATTTTTTTCGAGGGAAGAAAAGAGAAAAGAGCCTGGAATTGTTAAAGGAATGAGTAGCCACGGAGGAACCTACACTAGCCTACTCTGTTAAAGGTGCAGTGGAGGATGTGCCGTATAACACACCGCAATACGTCTGCCTGTCAGCCTGGCATAAAGCTTGATGAAAAGGTGTTTGCGGTTATTGTTGCTTTTCCTTTATCTGTCTTATTTGCTGACATTTAACCCCAGTGGCTCCTACATTTTATCAGGCTGTTGCTGGGACTGTCAGAACAAATAAAATTATTAGTCCCCACGATCACAGACCTTTGACCTGACTACCACCTCTTCCCGTGAAGAACCCTTGTAGAATTTTCGCCCCGGTTGGAGAGCTCATGGGAAGAACCCACAAACATGCGACCCAGGGAAACAGGGGACGCCTCGAATCCCCTTGCTGTGCACAGCCAGCCTTCCTTTCACCTGACTTCCCGGGTGCTCTGAGACAGACAGCGACACAGTGCAGGTACCCCGTGAACTGGTCGCTGTCTGCTGGTCTTCTCTCTAGGTAACTGTGTTAACATCTCCTGCTCCTGCTGCAACACTTGTTTTACAAGAGCCCCGGTTTTGTCTGACACAATATGGAACAGCATTTGTCATCCGTTATCAGGGGTGATATATCTGTTAGCCCGCAGAGAAACATCTGCTGTGCGTTAATCTCCAGTGTGGAGGCCAATATTCATAGGATACGGCTGCATACAATCACAGCACTAGACGGCTGTCCAGTCTGACATGAAGGCTCGCTGGCAGGCAGGCAGAAACCGATTTTATTATCTGCCTCTTCCATATTTATTCATGTCAAATATTTCTGAGAATCCATATGTTACCTCTCCTTTTATGCATTGTTGTTTAGAGCTGACAAGCCATCGACATTCAAATGAGAAATTTATGTTACATATTAAATATGGACATCTAAATGATTATCAAATCTATAGAAGCCAGGCCTGGCCAATCACCCCTAAATAATGGATGAGAAGTAGATGGGACTCAATTTGCTCAGAGCAGAGCCTCGGCGACCCCGCCTCGTGCTCCATCACTGCAGCCTGTCATTATTTGCTCCTATTCATCTCCCTTGGCATCACTCAATAAAATCCACACATGATAAAGAGAATAACCTTGGTCCACGGTAAGAATCAAGGAAACGATCATTTCCTCCCTGGGCAGATAGGGACCCAGTGGTCCCTCAGAGAGAGAGTGTGTCTGTGTATGTGTGTGTTGTATCCCTATGTCTGTGTATGTGTGTCTATGTATGCGTGTCTGTGTGTGTCTATGTATGTGTGTGTGTATGTGTGTCTATGTATGTGTGTATGTGTGTCTATGTATATGTGTCTGTGTATGTGTGTGTGAATGTATGTGTACGTGTTTCTATGTGTGTCTATGTATGTGTGTGTTGTGTGTCTATGTGTGTCTATGTATGTGTGTTGTGTGTCTATGTATGTCTATGTATGTGTGTTGTGTGTCTAAGTATGTGTGTGTTGTGTGCCTATGTGTATCTATGTATGTTTATGTATGTGTGTGTTGTGTGTCTATATGTGTGTATTTGTGTGTGTGGTACATTTGTGTGTGTGTGTGTGTGTTGTGTAGTACATAATTCCAGAGCAGAGGAGAGGGCAAGCTTTCCTTGTGTGACAGAGAAGCCCCAGGCCTGGGTAAGTGTGGGGTGGAGCCATCAACACAGTGGTGGTGTGGGAAGGTTCTTTGAGGTAGAGGCACAGTTTATGTGAAGTAAATGTAATGGGAACAATGTAGTTGTCCAAGGAAGCAGCTTTCATCTCACACGAGTCTGAGGAAATGACAGCCCTTTGAGTGAAGCTGTTGCTAGAACAAATTAAGATATTAGTCCATCTGTGGGTGAGATAGATTCGGGAGAAGTGACGTTTGACATATTTGGGAGGTAAAAGGATTTTCAGTAACTGGGGAACTGCTGTAGGCAAACGCAGGCAGGGTACCTTAGCTGCACTGCTGACAGCAAAAGAGGTAAACACAGAAGACATCTTGATGGTTTACAGCCCCATGTGCATATCACATAGCAGAGCAGGTCTCGGGCAAAGACCAGTGCAGGGTCAATGGGTGTGAAGTCACCACATCTATAGAACAGCTCCCTTAGGTAGGTCAAGAAGAGTCTGTTTCTCCCCCTTCTTCAGCTGGGAAGTTTCTCCACATGTAAAAGTGGGAGGAGCTGAGTCCTTCCTTCCATCAAGGGAGGATCCTCACCCTTATGCTGAGCCATTCCGATGACCTACTGGTCAGCAACTTGAGGGTACCTATAGCCTTGGCCTCGTTTGTGTGTACTGTGCTTCCTCGGTGAGGGAGGGCCTGGGGCACCTCTGGAGATCATTCTCTTGCCACAGGCAAAAGAACAGCAAAGGAAAAGTCCAAATAGAACACACAGAGAAAGGAATAACTACATTGAAAGAGATAATTTCATAAGTCAATGAGAGAAACCAAACGTCTGTGACAGGACAGATGACGAAGACAGAGCAGAACAAGGGATCAGAGGTGAGAGACGCCAGCAACGTGTTTCACAGGAGCCATCATGCGCCAGAGCCTTAGCTGCTTTCTATGTGTTAGCTGCTATTCAAGGTCACACACTAATGGATTTTACCTGCATTCCTACACTTTTATATGACTGGTTTAAACTAAATCATGGAGACTCAAACTGCAGTGTTCTGTACTTGGAAATAAGTAGGTGGGGTGTGTTCTACGGTATGTGTAACACAAAAGTAAACAAAAAAAAAACTGCACATCTCTTGATCTTTGACTTCTTGAGTATATCAAGGGTACTGTCGGAGGCAGTGTGCCCCACCCTTAGTCTTTTTGGGTGACACCCTGGAACACTGTTCACTGTCTTATGGTAAGTTTTTGGAAATATTTTTCAAGGATCAGGCTTTTAAAAGGGACTTTTATTAAATTAAAGCTCACTGGCAGTACAGTGACCTCTACTCTGTGCACCTTACCACCTCAACCAGAGACTCTGAACTCTACACCCTCTTCCCTACAGCTTCTGGATGTCTCTCAGACCATCTTATATGAGGGGGTAAATGGGAGTTTTGCAAGAAGCTAATTGGCTTTGTTTTGGGATTCCATGCCCCATCCCCACTATTTTCTTTAGGACATACAGGCCTATATGCTCCAAGGAGGCCAACCCAGTCATTGAGCAGGCTACACATCCAAGAGAGTATTGGGAATTTCAAATCCAAGGTGGGAAGCAGGAATTGACTTTCCGTGTTACTCTGATAATCTTTATCACGAGAGAGAAACACTGCTTTTGTAAATGTCATAATGCTTTAGGAACCGTTTACTAGGAAAACCCTGTTAGGGCTCCATTTCCCCCTGAACATGCAGTAACTAGCTGTCTAGAGAGCTATGGAATTGTGCATGCTCCTGGTTGAATCCATTGAGGTGTCCTCAGAGGGAAGAGTTAGTGGGTAGAGCCTATATACCCAAGCTCCTCAGAGTCTGAGGAATGCATGCCCCCTGCACCCCCTCTGCCACGTAGACATATTCAAAATCATGGTACTACCTCCAATAAGGGGTATGACTCTCAGATGTAAAAGAAGAAATTCAGGAAAATAAAAGATACGACACGAAGGCAGGGCACTGAGCTGACAGAGGTTGGGGTATGACTCTGATCAGGGTGACGTCACAGGCCGCTAGGATCCAGGCTACAGGTCTTGTCTTGGACTTATGCACATACTTTGTGTGTGGTTTTGTGTGTGGTTTTGTGTGTGTGTTTGCATTATGGGGTGGGGGGCTTGTGTGTGTGCAGGTGTGATGTGTGTGCACTTGCCTGTAGACAACAGAGGACTACACTAGCTGTTGTTCGTCAGATGCTGGCTGCATTGTGGGTTTGAGAAGAGACCTCTTATTAGCCTGGAGCTTCTCATGTAGAATGTTCCTGGCCTTGCCTTCCCAGCATTGGAATTGCAAGTGCACACCACCATGCCAGCTTTTCACACAGGTTCTGGGACAACTGATCAAATCTTCCTGCTCTGAGGTCAGCACTTTACCTGCCCAGACACAAGATCATGTTGGAATATATCATATGCACTGCTGTTGCTAAGTGCAGGTATAGAAGTCACGGGATTATTGCTGGGGTCAATTACACATGCTGGATTCATTCTCTGAAGTAGGATTCTTGGTTTAAGATAAGTGGGGCAATTGACTCAGTGGTCAAGCTGTTGTAAGTACAATTCTGAGCAATGTACTAAGACTCTGAGACTTCCTTCCTTCCTTCCTTCATTCATTCATTCCTCCATTTCTTGCTTCCTTGATTGTCTTTTCTATGAGGTGTATGTGTGTGTGTGAAGGGTGATTTGTAGGCCAGGAATTAAGGCTAAGACATCTTACTAAATTGCTTCTCTACTATTCTATCTATCTATCTATCTATCTATCTATCTATCTATCTATCTATCTATCTATCCATCCATCTATCTATCTACCTACCTACCTACCTACCTACCTACCTACCTACCTACCTATATACCTATCTATTTAGAGACAGGGTCCCTCCTTGAATCCAGAGCTCATTGCTTAGCATAGGCTGGCTTGTCAGCCAGCCCCCAATCCGTATCCACTTTCTTTACCCCTACCCCAGCCCTGGGGTTACAGGTATGCTCTGCTGCCTACAGCTTTGATATGTGCGCTAGAAGCTGAACTCAGGTTATCATACTGCATTTGAACACTTTACTGAGGCATCCCTTCATCCCAGACTGAGGTTTATAAGTTAGAATCTTCTTGTCTCTGAAAAAGGAAATGGTCCCTTAACTGAGGGACTTTGTTGTCTTCCTTCACACATGTACAGGTTAGTTCTGTGAGAGATTTCTAGTTAAATGAACACACAAGCATCTTGCTCTTTCTTTGTTTCTTGATCACAGCTATCCCAGAATCCCAAGCATGAGAGTAACGGGCAGAAATGATATGTTAGCTCTTGGAGATTCTGTTCCCAAGTCTGTGCTCTGGACTGATGTGTTTCTGAGGTAACAAGAAGCCATCATTTCTAGGAATTAGTACCTGAGGGGAAGACACAGAACTGGAGTCAGGGAAGTGAGCCACCTACCCAGGAGCAGCTTTGTGGGTTAAATCTTGGACATATAAACCAAGGCAGACAGTGCTTTTGGCATGGACAATTTTGTTTCATTCACAAAGGAAGGGAAATGAGAAACTTCCAGGGTAGAGCTTCCAAAGCCTTCCTTTAAGTCTGCAGCAAGCATGGAGCCTTTCCCTGACCACAGAGAAGAAGTATCCCTTCCTCAGGCACTGGTGCTGAATGCTGGCATCTTCCAGGTTATAGCCCTCTGACTGTGTGGCTTGTGTGGATTGGGGAGGGGGAAGGAAGGAGTGGAACTTTTTACCATTCTTCTCTAAGAATACCTGCATTTACCTGGGCACTCACACCAACTTTTGTTTCACTAACTAGCCCAATGTGAAGAGTGTGAGTGTGTATTACACACACACACACACACACACACACACACACACACACACACACACATTCTTTTCCTGTTCCAAAAGAACAGACTGTAGAAGTTTTGTGGGCTTGGCTTTTCCTCTATGAAGTCTGTTCTTCAACCTGATGTGGGATCATAGCCCGTGGGGACGGCTGCTTGAGCTGCATCCGGGGAACACCGTAGTTTGTGCTGGGAGGTTAATGCTGGCAATAAGCACCCAGGACTATCTGCTAATCAGGAAAGATGGCAGCTGCTCACATCAGGAGGATTGCAGGACAGGCTGAGGAGGCTCTCCTGGCAGGGCAGAGCTGGGAAGAAAAAGCTCCATTTTGCTACGGGTTAAAAATCAATTTTGATGATTCAAACCTTTCTAACGAGCAATTTAATATGGCCCCATAGTGACTGCAAAATTCAAAGCTGCAGTCACAAGTTATTGATACCATCAGATAGCCAATGTCCCACATCCAGTGACCATCTTTGAAAACCTCTCCTTTGGGGGATTCTTCTGCCAGCATAGGATGAAGGGGCCGCCTTCCTCTCACTACTCTTCCAGGTTACGGATCTTCTATTTGGATGCAAGAATATGGCTGTGTTCTTCACATCACTATTTATAGACCTAAGAGACACAGTGGATGGGTTTTCTCTTGTGCACTATCTCACAGAGCACACACCACAGCACGCAACTCTCAGGGGATGATGGCTTGAGGCAGCACAGGGCAAATCAGACGTCATGGACCATGGACCTTTTCAGTTCAGGTTATTATTTCGCAGGAAATAATGCGTGTTAAAAGAACTTGTTGGATAGTTTCTGCTAATATAAGTTTGTCTGATAAGAGCTTCCCGGGGAAGCTGCTTCCTGCTGAGCCTGCGGCTTGAACACAACACTTAGAGCCCTTGGTGTCAGGCTGTTAAGGATTCAATTTTTTTAATGAACATTTAATTAATATTAATGTTATGCTAACAAAATACATTGATTAAATAACTCCTGTAATTCATTACATATCTTGCTAGAAACTGGCAAAATACATGCACTGTGAAAATTCCTTTGATGTTTAAGAGCATTCGAGGCTTAAAAATCCAGGAAACACACCACGTTTAAGATATTGCTGTGCTGGTTTTTACTGACTGACACCAGCAGTTGGTTGGTTGGTTGGTTCTTAAATCAGATACATGGGTTCTCAGGAACATGGGTTTCAATGACAGCTTACGTTTCAGTTCTGAGCCATTTAATTCTTTAGTAGTTTCAATAACTGTATAGCATGTATTATGGTAACAAGCATACCCAGGCAGTAAAGTTGACTAGTCCGTCCTTTGGTGTCCCCATATCGCAGGGATACATAGCCAATGGTGTTGGAAGGTTGAGCCGAACCCTGGGAACCTTTTGTTCCTGTGTAAAGATGTCTTCTGGCTTGGAGCAGAACATGGAGACTGGTATGAGTGATGATTTACAAATGGCAGGAAGTATCTTAAGGCTAATATCTCTGCCCCATGAGCTTTTTCAGGAGACCCCTTCTCCGGTGATACATAGATGGGGGAACCCTACCTCCGGCCCACACACACCATATCCTTGTGTTCACAGTTGACACTGTAGAAGTCTGATGCATCTGCCATTCAACTATCAGTTCCTCACAGGATCTTCGGCAAATGATTTGCCTTTGTTGCATTCATTTTTGTTTATAAAATACTAATTACCTCTTTTATTGTTTGAAGAGATTAAAAGTTAATAGGAGAAACTAAATAAACAGAATGCCATTCTGCACAAACTATATAAGCTGGTAATTAATTTCTGGCCTCCTCTGAGCTAATTAAGTCATATAAAGAAATGAAGTTAATGAACCACAATTCCAGTCATACAAGTGTAGAGACAAGCCGTTTGACTTAATGAATTAATACGATATTTCTTTCTTAGAGGATTTCCAATTGTTCTCCTAATCTGAAGGCCCCTTTAATGTCCCTTTCTGGTTAAAATGTTTAATAAATGGTAGGGTAATCTGGTGGCGGTATGAACCTGGGGCTATCATGGAGGGCAGGGATGTGGTGTGGTACCTCCTGAGGACCCTCTGACGTGAGAGACGCTGTCCCCATTCACCTGGATGAGCTGTGGGCCACATCCAGTAATCCAGTCGGAGAGAGCTCACCCATTCTGGAATGACTGCCATTGCAGCCAAGGTTCATAGCACTGAGCATCAGACCATTAGGACTTCCTGTTTCTATCTCATCCTGAAGCCGTTTGCCACTGAGCCTTTCCCATTCACATCCATCCCTGACAAGTTTTGATGTAAGTGGCAGAGAGAAGAGTCATAGATGCTGTTCTCTAAACAGAAACCCCACCCAGCATGGTAAAACTTCTTGTTTATTAAAATCAAAAATCTCGTAACAGAATTATGTACCATGAACTCCATATTTTTGCTAGGAGTCCCTCTAGAATCGATATGTTTCTGGGACTCACAGCTTGGTTCTGTGTTGTCACATACCATATAGCCCAGCTTCTTGCATAGCTAATGAGGCTTATGCTGCTGGGAAAGATTTGTACATCCTGATGTCAAAGGTCAGGACTTGGCAGCAAAGATGGTCTTTATCATGAGAGCAGTATCTGTCGGTATGTTGTCTAGTGTTCTTGTTACCGTGGCAAAACATCTTGGCTCTTGGTTCGAAGCTGTAGTCCATCAGTTCGGGGAAGGCACGGTAACAAAAGCCTGTGGAGGCTGGTCCCCTCAGCAACTGAGACACAGAGAAAAGAGTGTTGGTGTTCTCTTTGCTCTATCTGTTTTGTAAAATGAGTGTGGTACACACTCATGTCTGAATGTGTGTTCCCTGCATGGAGGCCCAAGGTGGATGTCAGGTGTATTCCCCCACTGCTCTCGACTGTATCCACTGAGGCAGGCTCTCTCAACAGAAACTGGAGCTCATCAAAAACGAGTCTCTGTCCAGTTAGCCCCAGGGATTCCTTGTCTCTGCCTCCCAAGTGCTGGCATTGTAAGCAGGCCAGCCTGGCCACCTGCCATTTACACTAGTACTGGGTCTGAACTCCTAACCTCACACTTCTGTGTCTAATTTAACACTGCTCTCTCCTCTCTGTTCACTAGGATTCCTTACTCACAAGGGTGAGTCTTCCTTCCATTAACGCTCTCTGAACGCATATCCACAGACATAGCCAGAGGTGTGTTTCCGAGGTGATTATAAATCCAGCGGGGTTGACAATGAAAACTGTCAGTCACACACAATTTTGCCTCATCAGGATGAAGGGGAATGAGTCCTCCACAATCCCATTAAGAGCTTGTGTCTACCATTAAAAAAAATAGGCAGAAGAAATAATGACAAAGAGCATCCGAGGTGGTGCCCAGGACAATCTCTGTGTCTAGATATCCGTGGAGGCAGATGCGGATGGCCACTCTCCTGAAATGGGAGGACAGGCCATTGTGAGCCCCTGATATGAAAACAAGAGCAGGATTCCCTGCAAGAGCAACAAGATCCACCTTTTAGCCTCTGAGCCACTGCTCCAGCCCCGGAAGCTGGAGAATGTGAGAGTGAAATAGTTAGTTAAGGCTACATCTGCCACGGTGTGCAATGGGGAACTGGAATGTGGGTGATTTCTGCACTGACACCCATGGATTTCTTCCCTGTGTCCTTCTGTCCCACAAGTGCCTTAGCTGGCCCAAGATCCAAGAGTTTCATAGACATGTACCTTCTTAGCCTGTTCTGAGCCAGCAACCTGAGCAGCATCCTGCACAGAACAAGTCTTTTCAGCAGGAGTTTCAGCAGATTGTCATCTCCAGTCATCACCCTCTGAAACATCAGTGGAAAGAACAATGCACAAGGGAACAATGCACAAGGGAACAATGGTGTTAAGCTTAAAGCAGTTGCTCAGAAGAACACAACAGTAAATAATTGTGAGTCCAGAATGCAGAGCCCTCAGTTTCCATACTCCTCTTTGCTGGATATAAGACCACAGACAGATGAGGAACATAATGTTCCTGAGTCTCCAGGTGCTTGTCTAATGATAGGGGTATGCCATAAGACAAAGGAAGACAGGCCATGTGGCATGCACACTGCAGAAAACCAGAGACTCCAGTGACCAGAAACTCTGGAATCCAGTCTCTTCCTTAATGGTCTGATGGTTACTTAGTGGTCTCTGACTCCCACTGTGGCTGTAATTGGGTATTGTGACTTTAGTATCTTTCCTCAAACATAGATCTTCCTTCTTAAAATATATCAATATGTTACATCTCAGAGAAAGGTGGCCTTTCTCAATCTGGTAAGAATTGAGTCCTTTGCCTAAAAGAATCCTTTACTGCACTGAGCCAGTGTTTCCTTATGATTCAGTAAGCGTGTCATGGAACTATCTGAACATCTAACGGCCACCACCACTGACTACATAGGTCAGAAACACATAAAGACTAGATAGTACCTCCTGGTGCCTTCCTGAAAAACAGAAAACCCTTTGATCTCTTCCTGTTTCTGAATCAGTTTATAAAATCTAGTTGAGAGGTCTGGGATGTGCGCATGGAAAGCACAATGCCCCCCCCTCCATTGATTCAGGGGAGCAAGAGCCCTGGAATAGGAACTTAGTATCCTTTTGGAAAGCCATCACATGTGGACCAAATGCTCAGGCCATTTTCCACCAGGAACAGCGGAGATCTAGGGACACAGGCCAGGTACACAGGAGAGAAGGGAACCAATCACAGACAACAAGATAGCAAGAAGAAAGCTAAAGAACTTATGAAATGAAAACCAAGACAAGTTGGCAACATCAGAACCCAGCTCTCCCATCACATCAAGCAGCAGAATGCCAAACACTCCAGAAAAAGAAGATTCAGACCTGAAATCATACCTCAAGATGATGATGGAGATCTTTGAGAAGAGTGTGAATAGCTCACTTAAACAAGAATGGGAGGGAAACCATAAACAAATAGAAGCTTTTAAAGAGGAAACACAAAAAACACTCAAAGAAATCAAAGAACTAGAGAAAAACAGAACCAAAGAGATGAAGGAATTGAAAATGGAAATGGAAATAATAAAGAAAACACTAAAAGAGACAACCCTGGAGGTGGAAAACCAAAAAAAAAAAAAAAAAAAAGAAAAGAAATCAGAAGTCACAAATGCAAGCATCTCCAACAGACTACAAGAGATGGAAGAGAGAATCTTAGAGGCCAAAGACAACATTGATAACATAGAGAAAACAGTCAGAGAAGATGCAAAAGCCAAAAAGCTCCTAACTCAAAATGTCCAGGAGATCTAGGACACAATGAGAAGACCAAACCTAAAGATAGTAGGAATAGAAGAGGGTGAAGAGTATCAACTAAGAGGCACAGTAAATATCTTCAAAAAAATCGTAGAAGAAAACTTTCCTACCCTTATGAATGAGATGACCATGAGCATAAAAGAAGCCTACAGAACTCCAAATAGAGTGGACCAGAAAAGAAATTCTTCCTGACACATAATAGTCAAAACGCCAAATGTCCAAAGCAAAGAACTAATACTAAAAGCAATAAGGGAAAAAGGTCATGTAATACATAAATGCAAACCAATCAGAATTACACCCAACTTCTCAACTGAGACTATGAAAGGTAGAAGATCCTGGACAGACACCATGCAGACCTTAAGAGAACACAAGTGTCAGCCTAGGCTGTTATACCCAGGAAAATTCTCAATCACCATAGATGGAGAGACCAAGATATTCCAGAACAAAACTAAATTTACACAGTATCTGACCACAAATTCAGCACTAGAACGAATTATAGGTAGAAAACCCAACATAAGGAGGGAAACTACATCCTATCCAAAACAAGAAAATAACTAAGCAAAAAAACCAAAAGAAGAAATACACACAGGCACAATCCTACCTCTAAAAGCAAAAATACCAAGAAACAGCAACCACTATTCTTTTATATCTGTTAACATAAATGGACTCAATTCCCCAATTAAAAAAACATAGGCTACCAGACTGGATACAAAAACAGAATCCAGCATTTTGCTGCATACAAGAAACTCATTTCAGAGACAAAGACAGACACTATCTCAGAGTAAAAGGTTGGAAAAAAGCCTTCCAAGAAAATGGCCCCAAGAAACAAGTTGGAGTGGCCATTCTAATATCGAATAAAGTAGATATTTAACCAAAAGTTATCAAAAAAGATAAGGAAGGACACTTTTTACTCATTAGAGGGAAAATTTATCAGGAGGAACTCTCAGTCCTTAACATACATGCTTCAAATAAAAGAGCACCTGTATTCATAAAAGAAACCTTACTAAAGCTCAAAAAATACATTGTACCCCACACAATAATAGTGGGAGACCTCAACACTCCACTCTCATCAATGGACAGATCATGGAAGCAGAAAGTGAACAAGGACACAGCGAAACTGGCAGAGGTTGTGAAACTATTGGAATTTTAGATATCTACAGAACATTTCATCCTAAAACAAAAGAACAGAACTTCTTAGCACCTCACGGCACCTTCTCCAAAATTGACCATATAGTGAGTCAAAAAACAAGCCTCAATAGATATAAGAAGATTGAAATACTCCAATGCATCCTATCAGATCACCATGGACTAAGGCTGATCTTTAATAACAACAAAGACAACAAGAAGCCCATATACACATGGAAACTAAACAATGCTCCATTAAATGATAACATGGTCAAAGAAGAAATAAAAAAAGAAATTTAGGATTTTCTAGAATTTAATGAAAATGAAAACACAACATACCCAAACCTATGGGATGTAATAAAAGCAGTACCGAGAAGAAATCTCATAGCTCTGAGCGCTTCCAAGAAGAAACTGGAGAGAGCATACACTAGCAACTTGACAGCACAGTTGAAAGCTCTAGAAGAAAAAAAAGCAGATACACTCAAAAGGAGTAGACGGTAAGAAATAATCAAACTCAGAGCAGAAATTAACCAAGGAGAAACAAAAAAAACTATTCAAAGAATCAACAAAACCAAAACTGGTTCTTTGAGAATATTAACAAGATTGATAAACCCTTAGCCAGACTAACTAGAGGGCAAAGAGAGAGTATCCAAATTAACAAAATCAGAATGGAAAGTGGAGACATAATAACTGAAACTGAGGAAATTCAAGAAATCATCAGATCCTACTACAAAAGCTTATACTCAACAAAACTGGAAAATCTGGAGGAAATGGATGAATTCCTAGACAGATACCAGATACTAAAGTTAAACTAGGACCAGGTAAACTATCTAAATAATTCCATAACACCTAAAGGAATAGGAGTAGTCATCAAAAGTCTCCCAACCAAAAAAAAAGCCCAGGTCCAGATGGGTTCGGGCAAAATTCTATCAGACATTTATTGATGACCTAATATCAATACTCTCCAAACTACTCCACAAAATAGAGTCAGATGGAACACTACCTAACTCATTTTTCGAGGCCACAATAACCCTTGTTCCTAAAACACACAAAGACCTTACAAGGAAAAAGAACTTCAGACCAATCTCACTTATGAACATTGATGCAAAAACACTCAACTAAATCCTTGCAAACCAAATCCAAGAACACTTCAAAATGATCATTCACCATGATCAAGTAGCCTTCATCCCTGTGATGCAGGGATAGTTTAATGTACGGAAATCCATCAATGTAATCCACCATATAAACAAACTCAAAGAAAAAAACAACACATGGTCATCTCATTAGATGCTGAGAAAGCATTTGACAAAATTCAATACCTCTTCATGTTAAAAGTCTTAGAAAGAACAGGAATCCAAGGACCATACCTAAACATAATAAAAGCAGTATACAGCAAACCAATAGCCAACATCAAACTAAACAGCAAGAAACTTGAAACAATCCAACTAAAATCAGGGACTAGACAAGGCTGCCCACTCTCCCCCTACCTATTCAACATAGTACTGGAAGGCCTGGCTAAAGCAATTCGACAGCAAAAGGAAATCAAAGAAATACAAATGGGAAAAGAAGAAGTAAAAGTATCACTGCTTGCAGATGACATGATAGTATTCGTGTGACCCCAAAAATTCCACCAGAGAACTCCTACAGCTGATAAACAAGTTCAACAAAGTGGCTGGATATAAAATTAACTCAAACAAATCAGTAGCCTTCCTCTACTCAAAGGACAAACATGCGGAGAAAGAAATTAGAGAAATGATACACTTCACAATAGTCACAAACAATATGAAATACCTTGGTGTGACTCTAACTAAGCAGGTGAAGGACCTGTATGACAAGAACTTCAAATCTCTGAAGAAGGAAATCAAGAAAAATTTCGGAAAATGGAAAGATCTCCCATGCTCATGGATAGGAAGGATCAACATTGTAAAAATGGCCATCCTACCAAAAGCAATCTGCATATTTAATGCAATCTCCATTAAAATTCCAACCAAATTCTTCATAGAGTTGGAAAGAGCAATGTGCAATTTCATCTGGAATAACAAAAAACTTAGAATAGCAAAATCCATTCTCAACAACAAGAAAACATCTTCAGGAATCACCATCCCTGACCTCAAGCTATATTACAAGGCAATTGTGTTCAAAACTGCATGGTACTGGTACAGAGATAGGTACATAGATTAATGAAATAGAATTGAAGATCCATAAATGAACCCTCACATATATGTTCACTTGATTTTTGACAAAGGAGCTGTAAACATTCAATGGAAAAAGGGCAGCCTCTTCAACAAATGGTGTTGGTCTCACTGGCACTCAGTATGCAGAAGAATGAAAATAGAGCCTTCCTTATCTCCTTGTACAAAGCTCAAGTGCAAGTGGATCAAAGATCTCCACATTAAACTAGGTACACTGAAACTATTAGAAGAGAAAGTAGGGAAAACCTTAGAACACATAGTAACGGGAAATTTTCCTGAACACCAATTGCTCGTGCTCTAAGGTCAAAGATCAACAAATGGGATTAATGAAATCGCAAAGTTTCTGTAAGACTAAGGACACTGTAAAGAAAACAAAATGGCAGCCAACAGATTGGGAAAAGATCTTTACCAACCCCACATCTGATACAGGTCTAATGTCCAAGGTATACAAAGAACTTAAGAAGTTAGACACCAGAGAATCAAACAATTCTATTAAAAAATTTGTCACAGAGCTAAACAAAAAGTTCTCAATTGAGGAATATGGAATGGATGAGAAGCATTTAAGGAAGTGCTTGATATCTTTAGCCATCAGGGAAATTAGAATCAAAACAACCCTGAGATTCCACCTCACCCTATTCAGAATGGCTAAGGTCAAAAAATCAGATGACAGCAGATGCTGGCGAGGATGCAGAGAAAGAGGAAAACTTCTCCACTGTTGTAAACTGGTACAACCACATTGGAAATTAGTCTGGAAGTTCCTCTGAAAATTGAACATTGTACTACCTGAAGACCCAGTTATTCCACTTCTGGGTATATACCCCAGAGATGCTCCAAGATTCAACAAAGACACATGCACCACAATATTTATAGAAGCCCTATTTATAATAGCCAGAAGCTGGAAAGATCCCAGATGTCCTTCAGTAGATAAATGGATACAAAAATTGTGGTATATTTACACAATGGAGTACTACTCAGCCTTCAGAAACAATGACTATGAAATTCCTCAGAAAAAGGATGCATCTAGAGAACATCATCCTGAGTGAGGCAACCCATTCACAAAAGAACAGATATAATATGCAGTCACTGATAATTGGATACTAATCCTAGAAAGCTCTGAACATCCCAGAAACAACTCACAGACTATATGAAGCTCAAGTAAAAAAAACAAAGGCCAAAAAAAAGAAAGAAAGAAAGGAAAGAAAGAAAGGAAGGAAGGAAGGAAGGAAGGAAGAAAAAGAAAGAAAGGAAAGAAAGTCTCAGTTCTCTTTAGGGAAAAAAATAAATGTATAGCACCCTCTCAGAGTGTGGTACACCTGGACCTCAAATCATTAATAATCCAAGAGCTAAGAATATAGCCTTGTGGCAATTTTTGGTATTCACAGATCATTAAGCTTAATATATACCCAACAAAAATCTGTTCCCATGTTACGTTCTCTTTTACATGTACTTCATGCTTATGGTAACTAGTGGGATTTCAATGCATGCTATCAAACCTCTAAAAGAATTAAGTACTGACAAAATTATTCATATAATGTTATGCCAAAATGCCTTTAAAATCTGTAAATGTATCCCTCCTTTTTTAAAAAATAAAGTGGTAAGGAAAAAAATAACAAAATCTAGTTGAGAAAAAAAGTGAACAGCATTGGATAAATGCACTGCATACTTACAAAGGGATAAACTGAGACCAACAATCATGGTTCATGTACATCATCCCTACAAGAAAAGCAGCTGTACTTTTCAGAGTGTATAAATGGCAGGTGCTGGGGAGAATATTTAGGGAAGGTGCACTGTTTCAGAATGCCCAGTGAGCACTTGACCATCATAAGATCAACATTATTCATATCTCATATTTGTCATTGGCAAGAGACAGAGTAGTAGGGTAGGCTGCTACGTATCATTTGGGAATCCCTGGATCTTAAGCCAGAAATGGGAAAGGTCCAGTTGATGGCTGGTCCTTCTCAGTCACAGAGCATCTTTTACCATTTTATGATATACACTAAACACCAAGCTTGGTACTGTGTGTGGTGTTCTATTAATGATTCTGTGCTTGCTCCCTTTTTTTAGATATGACCTCCATAAGATGGGATGATGTATTATGCATCCTTTTCGTTTATGACTAGTAGGACTATAGGCTACCATAAAGCCAAGTTTTCTATCCTAGTAACAAAATAAGCAAAGTAATGTAGAGATAGCCATGCCCATAGCAGTGGTGATGAGACCATTAATGTTCCTATTAGAAGTAGATCAGGAGGAGGACCATAGACCTTCACCTGGAACTTCAGCCATTATTCCCTCCTCTCCCACCCATATATGATCTTAGAAGGTGCTGCAGGGGTACCTGACCTTTTGACAATGATGTGATTGGCATCTGTAAATGTGTTGGGCTGCATTTATATCTATTCTTGCTCAAATACAGCCCATGTTCTTCAGGATAGGCTTGCATCGGTCAAACCCATCATAATAGCCAGGGTCGGGCAGTGAAGGCTTTCTTGTCCCGCCTCCTGTGACCTACTAGAAAGGTTTCTTTAATGTGAATGAAAGCCACAGTGAGCCAGTCCTTCCCTAGAACAGAGGCTGGTTCCAAACAGCACACAGGATTGTTTGGGAAACCTCCTGGTGTAAACCATGGTGATCTACAGAATCAAGTAAATCAGCATAGCACAGGTAGACCTATTCTATGATCTTAATGAGCAAGTATCTGAACCTGCAATTTTTAGCACAATGGTCTTGAAGCATAGGTTCTCTGTTTTCCCCAGGCCTTGGAGCCAAAGACATCTCCCAGAGAACAAGCCCTGAGTGGTTCAGAGTAATACACATAGGCCTTTGTAGAACAACAAGAACATTGTCCTCAGACTCTGGAGCATGGTTCCCATCCTTGGCACACATCTCCCCTCCCCCCCAGCTCACCACTTTTTCAAGGTCATTTGCACTGGAAAGCACAGGTGGGTTGCTCTTAGTTGTTAATGTGGAACCCATAAGACGAGGGTACCTCAACTGAATGATTGCCTCGGTCAGATTGGCCTATGGGAATTTTCTTGATAGCTAAGTAGAAGGGCCCAGCCCTTTGTGGGTGGAACCATTCCCTAAGAGTGTGGGCCTGGGTTGTGTAAGGTCCGTGAACATGAACCTGGGAGCAAGCAGCATTTCCTCATGGCCCTACTTCCATTTCTGCCCTTGGCTCTTGCTTGAGCTCCTGAATTCTCAGACAGCTGGCTGTCTGCTTGTATCCCCAGGGATGCTGAAGTCCTCAGGTTGCTGGAGTCCCTTAGCAGGTAGAAGAGCGATTACATATCCCAGAAGGCTGCAAAGATGTGGGGGAGGGGCACTGTTTGCCTCCCTGGGGTGAGGTTCAGGAGTTTGCTGGTACTGTGAATGGTAAAGGTAGCATCAGATAATGGGGACACCTGGAGTTTGAGGACTTGTCTTCACAAGCTATATTTTGCTGAGATTTGTCAGAAGGTTACAGGTACCAGGAGGTTAGGGAAAGACCCAGACCTCCAGGGTCACTGTGAAATGAAGGCCAGTAGTGGACTTGGAGTTTATCGAAGAACATATAGAACTTCAGGACACAGGACAAACAGACAGCAAGAGTTGACAGCGACATCATGTTGAAAATATCAGAGTAAGTGAAGCCGTCTTGATGCTCTCGTTAGAACCCTGAGCATCCCAGAGATTTGTATTGAAAGGTTAGACCTCAGCTTGGCACTATTGGGAGGTGGTCAGACAAGACATGAGTCTAAAGCAAGCTCTTTGGGTTATTCAGGAGCAGGGCCTTGAGGAAGCCAGGGACCCTGGTCTCATCCTTCCTCACCATTCTGCCACCTCCCACACAGCTTCTGATCTTCCACTTCTTCCTGCCCCATGACTCAACAGACTCAAAGCCAGGAAGCCAAACAGTGGTAGGCGTAAACCTCTGCAGCGCCTTCTCTCCAAAAACTTGACCTTCTCAAGTACTTGGCGCAGTGACACACTAGATGCTTCAGTTTCTGTCCAGTTGAGGGGCACACACCCGTCCATGTGGCTCAGCCACCAATGTCCTATGAGACATGTTGCCTGGATAGCTCAGCTGCCATATTTGAGGGATGAGGCTGACGACAGATACATCTAAGATTGAGGTCAGGACCACGATGTACACGAATGTTCACAGCAGTACCTGTGCTGCCTGGACGTCATACTTGAGAGGTGTTCAAGTGACCGCGCTGTAGAGAAGTGTGGGACGCTAAATCATTGCCTTAAAGGGCCCAAAATAATCTTAATTTTGAATAATCTCAAGGTTTATGGATAAATGTTATGAGAAACTGAGGCTGGGTCCACACAGGCTTTGGCACATGTGAACAGCCAGCCACCAAAAGCAGGTCAGTGTGATCTGTGAGAGATTGCATCTGACTGGAGCTTGTCATTAACTAAAGCACAGTGGTCTATAGCACAGACCTCTGATCCCGAGCGGACACCAGTTGATCAATTTTATTTCCATCCTCCAATCAAGAGCAAGGCTGCCAGAGACCCAGAGATGTATTTCATCTTGATTTACCAAATTTCATTTACCCATCTCCATTATTTGCTCAGATGCTAAGAATACATCTTTTCTTGGCCATTTGCTCCTAATTGATGAGGTGGCCATGCATGCAGGTCTGGGCTTTCTGGCGGGCTGTCTTTGGCTTTTGATCGACTGTGGATGAAGTCGGCTTTTAGGACTTGCAATGGCCAATTCTACGGCCACACGACACTCGTTACTAATGAAAAGCATGGCTGTCAGGCCTTGGAAAGCCATCTAATTAAACTGGGAGATTTCCATAAAACGAGTTTGAAATCAATCCGTCAATACTGAAACCACTTAGGAAAATGTAGCATGAGCAGTAGGCCTTAGCCCAGGAGAGGGGCAGGCATGATATCTGTTCATGGGGTTGTTTGTCTTTCTATGGCCTAAGCACGGTCTCTGGGAGTATCTTCTCTCAGAATTCAGAGATTCAGACACACATCACATGCTGGATCACAGCTATTTTCCTTCCCCCAAGGCACAGCTGTGGTTCGAGACAGAAGCATCACCGCCCAGCTCTGCACTGTAAGGCTTTTGGCAGGATTATGCCTCATACTGAACTGTCTGATTGTCCTACTTGTTCCAAATTGTTGTTGCAACCTATAGGCATTCTCTAGTATGTGACTTTTGGGCACAAACACCAATATCTAGGTAGTCCCATTACATTTTCTTCTGCATGGTGAAACTGAGAATTGTTTATACAAGGAAGGAAATGTATTAAGGCTTTGACAGGGAAACTTATAACAGATGCACCTAGCCAGTACTCTGTGTGGTGAGATGTTCTGTTCTGAAGAGAGGGAACTGATTTCTGGGCTATAATCGCTCCCAATACTTAGGTAAGCCAAATGTCATCTTAACTAACTTTGCATACAGTATCTAATAATATATGTAAAACATGGGTTCTATACAATATTACAAATACTGAAGGAATTTCTACTATAAACAAAAATAATCAAGTCTATATTACTGAAAAATGGGTAGTCTATATTTTAAAGTAATTGTTGGTTTTATACCCAAACCTCCCTTTTCATTTACACCTGCTTCTAGGAGTAAAGTTAAGCTCCTTTTCCTCTTTGGTCTGTATCAGACTTAGCATGGGTGGGTTTAAAATGCCAGGTCCTGACCAGGCAGCAGGTTAGGAGTTAGTGCATAGCACCTTTCACAGACTTTCCTGCTATAGTGCAGGATTCCAGCATTTGCCAACCCATCACTGTTTATAATTTGTCTTCAAAGAAAAGATCCTTCTCCTTTCCCTGTGCAGTTGAGTGTTTAAGAATATATATCCAACACACACAGACACACACACACACACACAGACACACACACACAGATACACACACAGACACACACATACAGATACACACACACATACACACACACATACACACACACATACACATATACACAGACACACACACATACAGACACACACACACAGACACACACACACACACACACACACACCTTGCAATGGTTTCTGGGAGGAGTGATTGCTCTGCTTACAGTGGGTTGAGCTACAAAGAGTTTGGGTTTCAGTTTACCTAGTTTGGGGTTTCAGTTTCATTTATGAAATGAGCGGCTAGCTAACCACATCAGGTGACTTGCTTAAGTGGTGTGGCAGCTGGCACCTGGAATGCGCACACTCCCTGTGTATGATCATTTTACCTAAACACTTATTCAACAGCTGCTTCTTACCCATCCAGTAGCCTTCAGGACTTGGTGTTTATCAAGTGGTGAGATTAATCAGATATTGATTATGTGAGTTAATGTAAGTAAAAGACTTTGATCACTCCTGAGTACACAGGGGGGAAGGTAAGAGAGGTCACTGTTGAGGTCACTACTATCCCTGGTTCTGGGGACACAGTGGCAGAAGATGCCATTTGTGAACAAGAGTTTATGATGTCACATGGGTAATGACATAAGAGATTCCTAAAGGGCAAAGGCAGGTACAGTGGCATATGCCTGCAGTGGTGGCACTTGGGAGGTAGCGGGAAGAGGCCCAGGAGTCCAAGGCTATCCCCATCAACTCAGTGACTGGGAACCCAGCCTTGAACACATAAGGCTCTACATCAGACAAACAAACAAGCCATAGAGCAGCGATTTGAGGACACAGGATGTCAGAAAGGTCCCTGGATCTGTCTATAATATCTGGGCGTCTGGGAGAGCTGAGTCTTGGTGACTAAGGAGAAAGGGTGACAGCTGGGCTGGTGGCAGCAGCTGTGAGGAAGCATGACCACAGAGGTATGGCTGCCTAGACCTGTGCCTTCGAGAAGTTCACAGGGTCATAGCAAATAGTTCATAGTTCACAGCAGAGGACTTTGGGGCTCACTGCTCCCTAAGTTTATACTTTTGGCTTCAGGTGCTTTGAGAAACAGGCAATGTTTGGACCAGCTTCTGACTTTCCACGTCAGAAGCAGCTGCTCCCCTAGATGTGGGACTGGGAAGAATCCCAGAGTCCAGCCCAGCCCACCCAGCCCAGGGTGACAAAGCTTGAGGTCCTGTGTGCCTCCTCCTACACCATCTTATTTCATTTCCATCCCCCTCCTTCTGAGAGCCCTGCCACTCCACAGTCTCCTTGACCCCTAGAAGCCTCCTGTTAACATGTGTTCTCTCCGGCTTCATAGGGTACACAGAATGCTCGCTTTTGAAGTTGTGCCTGCCCACCTGTGTCCTTCTGTGACAGCCATTGTTCCTCAGCACATGGAGTAGCTCACTTGAAACAAGTGAGAGATGGGGCAGGGCTGAACCCATGGAACTTGTTCCTCCCCATGCCGCTGCCTCACACTCAGCTCCACCCTCACACTCGTGCACTGCATGTGGGGGTCCAATGCACACCTGGATTCTCTTGGTCCCTACCGTGGCCCCTCTCCATCTGGAAACTCATAAATATTTCGAGTTGAATTAAGTCGACACGCACCGTGGCTAGCTTTGGCATGGCTGGGCTGAGCCACTTAGTATGCACAGCATTCTTCCAGTGTTGGGCTGGCACCAATGTGTTGTTTACTGATTTACGCTAATTCAAACAGTTTATAATATGTCAGAATTTTTCCAGGGGTTATAGAAGAGATGTTTGGGAAGGCATGCATAGACACTGATAATTAGTACATTAGCCCTAGGGTGTGTAACGGGCTCGTTTCTGCAAAAGGGAGAGGGGAATGAGAAAACACCTGGGTATGTTAGTAAGAAACATATATTTACAGAAAACCGAAAAACGTACACATTTAGACCCAGGCAGGCCCTCACTGGCACATGCATGTTCTACACGCACGCACAGATTCACTGATCTGCTGCAAGAGAATGCACACTTGCGCACACTGTCGTGGACACAGGTACAAATGCACACAGAGGCACATGTGTATGTGTGTACACAGCCACACGCACACGTGAGCCCTATCTGTTTTCTCCAACCAGCAAGCTTCTGGTTTTACAGAGGATTTAAATACTTACATATTTGATGTAACCCAAGGACAGTGTAAAACTAAAGGCTACACAGCACACTAGGCACCAGCCTCACCCGTGTATTCACAAACAAGGGAGTTGTGTCTGTGTGTCTAAGTTTCTGGACCACTCTTCCATTCTCTCTGAATTTAGCTGAGGGCCATCACTAGGTAGTTGTCCTTTGGTTCAAGCTATCCATTGACGTAGTAAATGCATATTTTCATTTCATAGGTTCTGACACAAGCTGAGCTGTTGTGGTCACAATCCTCTTGCTAGGGCTCAGCATCAAAGAAGAAAGAACATGCAGTGTGCTCACTGGAGAAGACAGTTCTTGACAGTGTGCTCTCTACCTGACCATCCTTTCCCCCTAAAAGTTAATTTTACATAATGGAGAGTAAAATATTTAAGTTTTGTAACAATAGGGTTTTCTTTGGGTTTTTGTTTGTTTGTTTTTTAGTTTTGTGGTATGTGTGTGTGTGTGTGTGTGTGTGTGTGTGCATGGATGTCCATGCATGCATGCATGGGTGTGTGTGTTTGTCTGTCTAAGATTTGATGCTAGTTGCACAGTGTCCCTCCCTGGGGACCCAGCCTGCCATGGCAACACACAGTGAACTGACTTCTGGTTTTTTTGGACACACTTTCTTGGAAAGGCCTTGCAGGGAATCGAGGTTTCAGAAGACTGGACTCCCATGGAAGCCACTGTTCCCCATAGGGAAGTGATGGGTTAGAAAGAAAATGGTTTGTTTTTAGCCCAAACTTTCAACTGATGGGAGAATCTCTAAGACACAATGGGAAACGTTTGTGAAGAATTCATTGCTTCTATTTTCAAAATCTTTTCAAAATTGCAGGGAAGACCTTATAAAGCCAGGTTTACAAAAGAACACACACTACATTTCCCTGCCAGGGTAGGCTAGTCTGAAATCACTGGAAATGTATGCAAACCATAAATACTCATAGTCAAAAGGAACCTTCAAAGGTTGCTGTTTAATCTCAAAATTCATAAATAATTATGACTGATCACTCTAACGTATATTGCTTTATAAGGATCTTAGAGGTCAGGATTCAGCTTTCTACCTGACAACTGAGCCTTCTCCAATGATGGGAGCTTCTAAGTAATATAAGAAAGAGAGAGGGAGGGAGGGATAGAGGAGGAGGAGGGAGGGAGGGAGGAAAAGGAAGGAAAAAGGAAGGGGGAGGAAGGGAGGGATGAGGGAAAAAGGGAGGGAGGGCTGGAGGTTGAAAACAGGACCACAGCAGCCCCGCCTCACCTCTCCCCTCCCTGACAGAGATTACAACTCCTTGTCCAGCAGATAACAAGCATCACACTGTAAAGCCGCCTTTCAAGGTAGTGGCTCCTTCACTAATAATCGGGATTTATTACCGGGCCCATCTGCTGTCTCTGTAAGGTCACAAGGTGAACCACAGGCATGGCTGATGTCACCATCAAGGTAGCTGCTTGCAAATGGACCCTGACAAGTGTACTCTTAAAAGAGCACGCCGAGCATGGATGCCACACGGGTAAAGAGAGTTGCATTGAAACACTAAAAAGATGTCATGTTTTAACCCTTTCATCTGTGGGATGGAGCTCAACTGTCAACTTGGCACCTGGGCTCCAGCTAGAAAGAAGGAAGCTGGGATCGGTGGTACATGGTCAGGTGCATCGATACGCACTGGGGGACAGATGTTCCGGCTCCAGGAGATTCTCCCATAACTCACATTTGTCATAGAGAAGTAGGGAGAAAGCAGAGCACCCAGCTTCTCCAACTGTGACTTTTGGTATCCACCTCTCACTTCTAGAAACTACTATTGGATGCTCCTGTAATCTTTTTACACATATTTAAATAAGTCATAGTAATGCGGCTAGAGCTTGCATTTCTCCAGGGCTACTGCTCATCAGATTATGGCCAGGATGCTCCTTCCTCCATTGTGCTTCTCCCTCCATGGTGCTACTCGCTCCATGATGTTCCTCCCTCCATGGTGCTCTTTCCTCCATGATGTTCCTTTCTCCGTGATGGGACTCCCTCTAGGGTGCTCCTCTCTCCAGGGCAGAGAGATCCCCACTAGGTACAATTCTATCCCATCCAGTGAAGAATCAGGAGCACTTCCATTACAGTGTGTTGAGGGCTTGTCTTAGATCACCCTCACACAGACTTATTTGTTACTGCTGGCAATCTGTGGCTTTCGAAAGTCTATAAGACCAGGGTCCCATGGGGTCTCATAGAAAACTGTCCCCAGCAGCCACAGACACACAAAGGAAGATGGGGTGAAGATTGGCCACTGCTTCCCAAGGATTCCCAAAGGATTTCTCATCTCCACTACCCCTGCTCATTCAGTTTGTTTATATTTCACTCTAGCCCTGGCTAGTCTAGAACTCACAGCTCCCCTCTTGCCTCAGCCCTTGGAGTGCTGAAATTACAGACCTGCGTCATTACTATCCATATAATTCTAAATTTGTAAAGAATCAGTGAACCATCAAACTTCTATCTTTTGGAAATCATCTACATGCTCCTGATTATTGTAAATTCTTATCCTCTATGGGCAGTAGAGTGTCCCTGTCCCCCAGCCATTAGCTGGCCTCAGCTGGCCTCTCTGTATCCTCTCTCCCTGGTCTCTGGTAGTCATGGAGCTGCTTTCTTGCGGATGTTTACCTGACATCCACCCATGAGAAGAACAGCACTCAGGATTTGTCCTTCCATGCCTGACTTCTTTCAGTTATTAAAATTTTCCCACTTCTGTTTAGCCTGTTACTAGTAACAGAAAAGTCCTCACTTTCATAGATGTATTGTTAACTTGTTACTAGTAACAGAAGAGTATTCACTTTCATAGGTGTCTTGTTACCTTGTTGCTAGTAACAGAAGAATAGTCACTTTCATAGATGTATTGTATAGTCTCTACCACAGCTCCTGCATCCTCCTTGGCTATTTAAGTGAGATTTAAAAATATTTAGGGAGATGGAAATCTTAACTGCTCAGATTTGATCATTAGACACTGCATCAGATTTCCCCCACAGTAACCCACACATTTCTACAATTAAAGAATAAACCTGAATAAAGATTGAAACTAGGAAGTAAAAGACTCCATGCAACACACTGGATGCTTTTGTATAAGTCAGCCTTGAGCTCCTTTGTGTTTTTCAACATTGTAGAAATTAAAAGAAAACCAAGGAAATTTTTATTTTCTGAATCTCCTTCTATAGCACATGGACCATTTTTGCTTGGTGACAGGAGGTGGCTTCACAGCCACGCTCAGTTCTGGGTTATCTCCGAGTTTCCATCAGGGTCTGCTCTTTGTCCGTCTGTATTTGGTAGCAGTACCCTCCCTCGCTGTCTTGTTTCATCCCCACCCCAAAGGAAGTATCATCTGTTTCTCACGGCCTTTTTATTTGTTTTTTACACATATGGGTTTATTGTGTTCACAGTAATAAGCTGTTTTAAAAATCTGAAAACATTTTACTAATTACTGAAAGAGGGCAATAAATACAGTACTGAGAAAATGTCATTTAAAATATTACATCTGTTTTCTATTTTTAAACCTTCATTACTTCCAATTCTTCCCTCTAATCACAAGTTACACTGCATATTAACTGTTGAACCAGATTTATCAGAAACTGTCTTTTATGTAAAATCATGAAGCAGATAATTCCAGAGGAGGCTGTGAGCAGATGAGGGGAAGCAGGAGGCACCCCCTCCTAGCAGATGCTTCCCAGTGACACGGATATTGTTCATATTAAATACTTGCTTTCTCGCCCATGGAATGCTCACTTATCTCTCAAGTATCTGTTTGAGCACTTTCTTTTCTGGGCTAATAAAATAGGATCTGCTTCCACAGGCAGAAGACAATATTTACACATATAGCGATGACAGTCCGACATGCTTGATTCAATATTTGAAGATGAGGGTGAAGTTTCAATCCCTAGAGAAATGGCATTTTCTGGTTGTTTGTGTTTTTGAAATTGTTTACACATAGTTTAGGAAGGAAAGTATAATCCCAGGTTGTGGAAGGACAGATGAAAATGTCCCACCATGGCTGGGAATGCACGACAGGGCCACAGGCTACCAGAGAGCAGAACACAATTTGGGCACAGAGCTTGACACAGAAGCATGTGCGTTGTGGGATATTAAATGTCCCTTGAGGGTGTCCAGTCAAGGGCCTATATCCAAAGCTATTAGAATAATGTCTCCGGGTCCTCAATCCTGGAAAATACATTTATATCCAAATGTGCAAATCTGTAGTATTTCAGACAGATTGTAGGCTTACACACTCGTCTGCTGCCCCCAGGCCCTGGTCAGGCATAGCAGATGGACAGTTACCAGTAAGAACTCTTCAAGGACGATGCCCAGAAGCAAGCCCACTGCTCCTGCCTGCCTGAGTCGCTGGAAGCATTGTCACAGCCTGCTTCTAGAGGATAACCACCCTCTGACTTCTGGGGACTTTGGTCTCTCAGAAGTTCCCTTTCTTTTATCTTTACCAAACTTTATTAAGATAAACAGTGTTATTGATGGTCACATGCTGGAGTGTGTGTACCAGCTCACACAGCCCATGGCTCCAAGGCAAAGGCAGTTGCTGTCTACACACCCAGCCCCTGAGACTCCATCTCCTGTGTGGTACCCTAGACCTCCAGACACAACACTCTATCTACCTGCTACTTTGTTTCTCTGTCTTCCCTAATAGGGCATAGGCCTAGTGAGTTCTGCATAAAAAGCTACCTGTGTACAGTCAAATATCTATCCATCTGTCCTATACTACCAATCTACCAAGCAAGGTTTGCCAACTAAGGCAATAGTGGCACAAGTGTTACCCTGGTAACCAACCACTTTCAGCTTGAATCTGAGGCTTGCTACGTTGTGTTTGAAGCTCATAATCCACTGCATGCTGTATATCTCTGGTTTACTCAGTTCTTTTTCTCCTGGCCTTGATACAGAGACTATCATAAATTTTACTTAGGGATATTATACATTACACAATAAACATTTTTTAATTTTTTTTAACTTAAAAGGTTTTTTTTTTATCGTTTAAGAACTCAGTCATAATAGCTAGAGAGGAAATGTTCTACGTTCTCATATGTTTGCCATGGTGATGTTCTCCTCCTTGGGAGGGCGTTTCCTTCAGGTGCTTTCCCTCCGCCCATCTCTGTGTTCAGCTAATAAGAATCAGTGTAATGCTTCCTTTATCAACAGAAGTTTTTGTCATCTCCATTTCTGAAATGTGTGTGGGTAACAATCAGTATGTCAGAAATAAAGCAATATATTAATGTCCAAATGAACTCAAGAATGAAATTATGTTTTCTATTATTATGTAGAACACATGCCATCCCTATGTATAGTAATCACCTTGACTTCTCACCAAACATTGTGCACTAGCTCAGATGTGAGCTAAAACTGTAATCCTGTAAACCATGAGTATTGTTTTCAGGAGCTAGAATTTTAGGGAATTTTCTGAAAAGATACAATTTGTTATAAAGTAACAAATTGTTTTAAAATTTTTAAACTTGTTTCATTCAAACACACAGTGGCAATATTTAAAAGGTCAAATATCAGTTGATTTTTTAAAAAAGCACAAAATGCAACTGACAAAAAATTTAGTAATTACATTAACTACAACTTAACTAGTAGTCAACCAGTAAACAATTATCCTTGACATGTCACCAAATATCTGTGAGTAGTTAGATTAAAAACAAGACTACTTTCGAACCTTGTTTCTTGGAAGTACAATGCACATTCCAACCATGGTGAGGTACTTCAATATAAGAATATTTAATATTTAAAAGTAAGCAGACTAAATTTCCCTTAAGATATGAAGCATCTGGAACTGTCAAATACTCGTATGAGAGTGTACATCGAAAAGAACATTTAAAAAATGTTTTGAAATCCCCACAACCATTGAGTGCATAACTCACCAGTGATGTGCTGACTCAGTAGAAGTGTACTCAGTGATTAGGAAAAACAAACAACAACAACAACAACAACAACAAACACCATTTAGCTGCTAAGCCAGGAAGAGACGAGGAGGAAAGTTAAATGTAAACTGCTAAAGGAAGCCAGACTGGTAAAACCTGCCTGATTTCTCATATTTGACAATCTGGAAAAGGCAAGGGCATCAAAACAGAGAAAGAGAAGTAGTCTCCCATACTGCCAAGGAAGGGCAGGGGAAAGTGGAAGACTGGCGGTGTCCTAGCTTAGACAGGGTACATTCTGAACTGCCAAAGGAGAGACATATGAAACTATTTTTTCATTTATTGAAACCCGAGGGCATGCGGCATAAAAGGGCACTACAGTCAGTAAACGTCTGGTGATCATGTGTCTGTGCTGCTTCGAAGGCAGGGCAGCCGCTCGGGGGTCAGAACCATGGAGGTGCAGAATGAGGTGACGGGTACCACATTCTGCTAATGTCTCTACAAACTGGAGAATTTTCAGAATTCTGGAGATGTGCTCCAAAAGCAAGCCTGTGAAGCTGAATGTTTTTGTTAAAGAATGAAGGAAGCACATAGCACACAGCAGCCACGCCTATCCTGAGTATGGAGAGGCATCTCTCCAGGCAAGGGCTGTGCCGTATCTATGGCCAGTGGGTGACAAAATGAGACAACCATGACAGAAACACCAGCTCATGACATCACCATGTGTAGTGGAACACAACTCATCAGGAAAACGACATACATCATATGTATAAAGAGCACAGCAGGATAAAGTGTTCAACAGAAGAGCACATACCTGTATCCCTCAGCAATCCCAAAGAGTGGGATTTGCTCTTTCTATCATATGTACGGTAAGACACAGATTTCCTGGGAAATCTGGCAAGAAATAGCCAGTCTAGTCTCCCAAGTATACATCTCTGCTTGTATCTTCAATTTATCTGCTAACAATCCAGTTTTCCAGGATGTTATCTGCAGATCCTGCCTTAATTGATACACAGGGCACAGTCTAAAGAGCTGTTTGCTGCCTCTGGAGATTCCTCTCTCTCTCTCTCTCTCTCTCTCTCTCTCTCTCTCTCTCTCTCTCTCTCTCTCAAAGAACTTCTCCTGACAGCCTCTACTTATGATATATTCTGGATGATAGATGTTGCCTGGAATTAGCTCCAGCCAGGGCTTTATCTTCTGCTCCACATAGAACCAGGATGCCAGGCACTGTGACATCCACAGGACTGTTGGAAGCTCCAGTAGCATCCTTTGTGCATAGGCATGGATGATATTTACTAATTAAATTTTCTCAAGTTTCTCTGCCTCTCTTATTTTAAACACACATTCCTAAAGGCCGTGAACTCAGACTACAGACACCTTCTCCGAGCTCTCTGATTTGGAATAACTTGCTATATGTATTATTGAGTCATATACACACTAGCTAGTGTTTTTCTAATGCTCCCATTTCCAAAGTGAGAAAAGGAGAAGGTGGAAGGGGTTAGAAGCACATGCCTCAGGCATCTCTCCCCCCACTCCCTTGTGCTCCCAGCATGGAGCTTTTACAGCCCTGTCAGCCTGTGAATCCATTGGCTACTTGTGTCCTGCTGTGATGAAATACCGTGGGGTGGCTCAGAGAGGAAGGGTTTATTTGGGTTTATGGTTCCAGAGGGAGGAGACTCAGTCACCATCTTGGCAGAGAAGTGTAGCAGCAGAGAGGTGTGGCTCACATCTAGAACAGTCAGCAGGACACACAGAATGGACTGAGGACAGAAACATGTAGCTTTGAATCCTCAAAGCCCCACCCCAGTGATGGGCTTCCTCTAGCAAGATGTACCAAACTCCTAAGCTTCCCTAAACCTTGCTATCAAGTGGGATTTAAATATTCAAATGTCAGAGCCTTTAGCAGGGGGGTGCATGGGGAACATTTCCATTCAAACCCCTGCATTTCACTCCCTGGACCCTGTATGGCAAAATATGCAATTCAGTCCAACTGCAAATGTCTCCATAGCTTTTCAGTCTCAGCCTTTAAAAGTCCCAAGTCTCTCCTGAGATCCAGGGCAATCTCTTAATCACAGTTTTCTATAAAATCTAAAAGCAAATTAAATGCTTCCACACAATATAATCTTGATTGTTCCAAAAGGAAGAAATACTGGACCAAAGCAAGACCAAATCATAACATGGCAAACTCCAAATCCTGGAACCCTATGTATAACCAGAGTCAAAGGACTTAGACCATTTTGCCTCTCTAGCTTTGATGACTGTAATGAATGTCTCCATCTTAGTCTGGTTCCATTCCTTGTGCAGCTCTCATTGGCAAACCATGTGCCTGTCTATGGTAAGAACCTTCCCCTAATGAATAAAGATTTCAGGGGACCAATCACTGGGTGAGAAGTAGGAGGGACTTCTCGGTCAGAGACAGGAAGAGGAGAGGCAGGAGAAAGACTTTCCTTTTTGGACTCGAAGGAAGATGGAGACAACATGTAGGTAGGAGAGGCACCCAGTTCAGTTGGCAGACCCGTTGGGATCCAATACCAGAAGATTTATAACTTATGAATTATTATAGGACAATTTGTTTTACCTAGGTGGGCAGTTTCTATCATTATCAATTGGCTCTGAGTTAATTGTGTGGACGTTTTGTGGGGTGAGAATTTACTGATATAAATCTGATTGATCAGTTACAAGCTTCTAGAGTTTTGATTTTACTGGGTTGCTGGGAACTGTGATAATAACCACAGGGGGTGGGTGCTGGGGATGTGAGCAGAGTTTTCAGCCAAGAGCCCCTGGAGGGCAGAGTGTAGCAGGAAGTGGCCTGGCATAGTGCTTGGAACAGTTGGACATTTTTTAAAGTAACCACTAAACCTGTCACCTTCAACACCTTGAGATCTGCACTGTAACACAGGCTGTACTTCCACAGCTACATCCAACGGCATCTTGGTACCTCTTGCCCCTCTGGGTCTTCTAAAAACTTCTTCCCTGACACCTGCTGCCTGGCGTCAGATGCCTAAATCTATGAAGTTCCCGAATCCTTTCTTATTCTAAAGCCAGTGCCACATAGAGGACTCATCCAGGTTCAACTACCAGCTGGGGACGAACCTCGGTTCCTTGAATTACATCTGCCTGTTCATTGTTTATTTCTAGGAGAGAAAAATCCCTTCTGCATTTGCCTTTCACAAGCTGGAAGCTTAGCTGGGCTTTGCCCTGAAGGCTCCCTTCCCCTTACTACTTCCAATGTGGATCAGGACTCTTCTTAATCTCCTTATCTCTCTCAGCACAAGCTCCTGCTCTGAGATTACACTCTCCAGTCCTCAAACTGTACATTTGTGTATCTTCCTTCCCGTGTGCTCTTTTTATTGTAGACCCGACTTGGAGTAATTATGAATAGCCACGTGGCACGGTGAACATTAGGTTGTCTTGAAATCTTCTCCACCAAAGAAATTAGCATATTATTTTTAAATGTAACTTCAGGCAAGTTATTCTGACAAGGGATGAAAGGTAGTCACATTCCTTGCCAAATGTCGAAGGGATGAGCCTAGCTCTTCCTTTTGTTTCCCTCTAAAAACCTCTTGAGCTGTTCTTCCAGGCCACATTTCTCTCAGGTTTACTGTCCTCCAAGCTCTTGTTATGATGTCCCGTTAAGCTCTACTCACAGTTTTGAGCCAAACATCTTCCATAACCCTCCACGGAACAGCACGGTCAGGCTTGTCACAGCAATACCACACTCTCTGGCAACCAGCTCCCGACCTAGTTCCTCTTCTATTGCTGGAAAGCCATGATCAAGGTAACTTGTAGGAGGAAGGACTGATGTGGACATACGTTTCCAGAGTGATATGCTTTCTTATCACAGAAGCTGACAGCCATGGTGTCAGGCACAGCTGAGGGTTCACAATAAAACCACGAACAGGAAGCAGGCAGTGACCTGGAGATGACATTTTACTTTGAGATCTCAAAGCTCACACAACAGCCACAAACACCCTCCAGCAAGACCACACCTCCTAATCCTCCCCAAACATCACCCATGGGGGATCAAATGCTAGAGTCTGTGAGGAGACATTCTCATCCAAACTACTACCGTGACCAGCAATTTGCTTTCTCCCCATCCCAGATGTAAAGAATACTTGGGACTTTTGATATCTAATGATGGTTATATTTCCATGTACGGAACTGTTGTGCTCCTGTCAGGCTGTTTGCATTAATTTCCATTTAACAAAATATTGCTGTATCTATTGAATAGGAAGAATATGTGTTTTGTTAGCATGGGAAGGGAAGATATATAAATATTTTCTCATTGACAGACTATCAACAAACCATATCTAATATAAGCATATAAGTATGATATTTGACTTAAGATGTTAAGTTCTGGGTTAAAATGACTACCATAAATGTTACAGGTTTAAAACAGACAAGTAAGAGCTGTTTTAGGAACAGTTGGACACATGATCTCTACAACACGGCATGGTTGTAGCTATCCCAGTGTCCTACAACTGCACAGGAACATCATGAGGTTTGTGATGGCACATGTATCAGACAGTGTTCTACACAGTAACAGACTCTCTCTCTGTCTCTCTCTGTGTCTCTGTGTCTCTGTGTCTCTGTCTCTCTCTCTGTCTCTCTCTCCCTCCCTCCTTCCCCCCACTCCATATATATATATATATATATATATATATATATATATATATATATATATATATATAGAGAGAGAGAGAGAGAGAGATGGGGATTTATTAGAACAGCATACAAACTATGATCCAGCTAATTCTACAAGGCTGCCTATGAACAGAAAGTTCAAGAACTCAGTAGTTGTTTGGCTCATGGGACTGCAGGTCTCCGTTGGTCTTCAGAATATGATGGAATCCTGAAGTTGCAGGCACGAACTCCAGTGCAGAAATGGACTGGCTAGCAAGGTGAGAGCAAGCGGGCAAAGACAGCAGGCTTCCTTCTTCCATGTCCTCATATACAGGCTTCCAGCGAAGGCATGGACCAGATTGTAAAGGTGGGTTTTCTGATCTCCAAATATTTTTTTACCTCCAAATTCTTTTTACCTCAAAGAAAGGAGTGAGTTTTTTTCACTTTAAGAAAAAACCAAAAACCCTCACAGGTGTTCCACTCCAGTGTGGGGTTTTAGTTAACTTCAGATGTAGTCACCTTCATGATCAAGAATAGCAATCTCACAGCATACAAGATGGACTCACACTTTTGAGCTCTTCAGAGGCAGACCTTCATGGAATGGAGAAATGGACTTACGGTTCTTTCATCAGGCTCAGGATAAGACTTCTTAGCGTAGAAGGAAAAAAGAAACAAATTCAGAACTTAGTCTTGAAAAAGCGATGACTTTTATCCTGGGTTGGAGGAGAGAAAACCTAACTTTGGACTGAGAGTGCATTCTGCTCATGTGACCCAAGGGTGGTCATAGCCCAGAGACCATGATGTGGAAACACTTCCAACCAGGCCTTGGTGGCTTCCTCAGATCCACTCAGCTCGGAAGACAGTGGCAGTGCAGATGTGGTTCCAGTGAGACCTGGGAAACAGAGTTGAAGGCTATGCCTCACGTTCTTCCAGAAGAACTGAGGTCAGGATCACCAAACTGGGGTTCACACTGGAGCGGGCCAGGCAGAGGTAAACCAGACTGCTGGGTTTAGCTAGATATAAATTCAAATGTATCCGTGCTGGACATCCCGGTGAAGAGAGCATTGCTGAGTGTGAACTGGGGTTATCTGAAGAGCTAACCCTCAGCACAGCTATTCATATCTCCTCCTCAGAGTAACTCAGCACAGCACACACGACCTAGGTGTCACTCAGAGTGCACTGTGAAGTGTGACCTGGAGCGGTCACCTCCATTCATGTGTGGAGGTTTGACGGATCATTTATCTTGCATAACAGGGCTGCCAATGTCTGAATTTGTTTTTTTATTTATTTTTATTCTTTTGTATTATATTGAGAAGCTAGCTTCTCTGGCAATAAGGAAGTAATTGGAATTTCCACTACATCTTCAATTCATTGAAACTTCAATGAACTCCTGTTTTGTCCATTATTCAAAGTTCGTCCAAGTTACACTCTTACCAGTGTGCCTGCTATACCTTCTGCATATACAAACCCAAAGAACATATTCAAATTCATCTACTAGTTTTAAAATGTTTTCCCTGATGATTATATTTACTTAAGTGTATGTTTTATTCTGAAATATTTATACCTGCATACTTGAATGATTCCTACAGAAATAGGTAGCATTTGTTCTTAGGAAAGCTAGATTCAACATGAAACTAAATTAAGTAAACACCAGTTGACTGGGCCGTGGATGGCACAGTACAAGCACTGTACACTGTGCTAGGCCATGCCAACAAAGTTGTCGGTACAGACAGTGGGCTTTGCTCTACTAGACAGGTAATACACAGGAGATTCCTGGAGATCTCTTCATGAGAAGCCACTTAAAGGAGCCTCCAAGCTGATGCTAAAGTTGGACTTTCAGAAATCTTACCCTAACCAAATATGCTCTATTAGGTATGCACTACATACCCTGGTTGTCTTGTTTGCAATCCTGTAAAGCCATGTGCAACTGCCTGCTGAACTTGTGGAGAATATCCTCTGCATGCCACCCACCCTGAGAGTTTTATGCATTTATTTTCATATAGAACCATGTCCACCAGAAAAGTGCAGAACAGCAAAAATGTAAGGGACAAATGTGGGGTGTCACAAACTCTTGTGGAGGTACCAGATTAGAAGTACTGGGCTATCATTTCTGGCTTCTGGAAATTAATAAGTAGAGGAGCAGGATAGTCACTGTGATGAGCAAGAGATGCACCTGCCAATGCTGTGTCCCACTCTCGAATAACTGACGTGTGTCATGCGAATGAAGCAAGGAGGTATACCTAAAGTATCTAGTCAGAGCTTAACCAGCCACTGGAAGCAGAATAGGTATTTTCCAAGTGATGCTGTCTCAACTCTCAGTACTCTGATGAACTTGCAGAAGGAAGAGACTGGCACTGTTTTAAAGGCTGTTGAGGGGTACATAACCTCCACCCTGCCCAGAAATACTAGCTTGGAACCATATGCTCCCGGAATGCTTGAGTGCAGTATGGATGTGCTAAGGCTTGGAAACATTGCTGCTGTGTCAACAGTGGGGAGGGATCATGTGCAGGCCTTCAGCTGTTCACAGTGCACAAGACCATGTAGTTTTAAGGTGTTCACAGAAGCCAGCCTCTAAATGCCAGACACTGCAATGGGTGGAATAAAAGGCAAACAAAGAGATATAGCTCTGTGATTGAGAGAAGTACAGTCCCTGCCTCTTTCATCTGCTGTCTCTCCCTACTGCTAACTCCCAATGCGATTAAGGTTCAAGGGTATAGATAATTGCTGAAGTCGGATGTGATAGTGATTACATTTATATTGCTTTATTCCAATACTTGACAAAACAACTTATGAAAGGAACGGTTATTTTGAGACAGTGTTGTGATTTACCAGAGCAGGAAAGACACTGGGGTGGGTGTTCAGCTCTTTGCCTACAGCAGAACTGTTTACATCATGCCAGACCAGCAGGCAAAGAGTTCAAATTTCAGAGGTCTGTCCCTAGTGACCCACTTCTATAAGCCAGGCCTCACCTCCACCGCCCTCAAAATCACTAGCCTGGGACCAAGTGTTTCAAACATGAATCTACAGGGAACACTTCAGATCTGAACTGTAACATTCTGCCACTGTCTCCCAGAGGCTCATGGGCATCTCCCAATGCAAAATGCACTTATTTCAACTTCAGTAGTCTCTCATAGTCTTAACTGTTCTAAACCTCTTCTAAAGCCAGTATTCAAGTCTCCTTGGAGACTCAGCATATGTTTATCTATAAGTCTCCGTGAAATCAGAAACAAAGCTACATATTTATAACTACAGTGGCATAGACTAATCACTCCCATTCCCTAAAAGAGGAAGAACAGGAGGGTATCAGGAGAAGACTGGATCAAAGCAAGATCAAAACCCAGCGGGGTGAATCATGAACTCATCCATCAACTCCATGTGCTGCATCTAGGATAACTGGTGTTATCCTTTGAGCTTCCAAGAGCCTCCAAGACACTGCTACCCACAGTGCAAGTGAACTCTCTCCCAGGCCAGTTCCACGAAGTATATTCACCTCTTTTTGGAAGATATCCCATTTTCCTAGCATGTCCAAAATTCTGAAATATCCACTACAGCTCAGGCTCCCATTCCCATGGTTTGACACATAGCCTCCTCCTGAGTTTCTTCCAAGTGCAGTGTCTCTGCTACATCTTGCCTGGGCTCACAAGCTATTTTTCCTTACTTTGATACAAGTTTCAGTGACACTGTAACTCTTAGATTCTGAATGCCACAAAAAGAAACAAAAGGAGAACCACATCGCTGTTGTCTACTTTAGTGGAATTTACAGCCTGGCTCCTAGGACCTTGGCTGCCACACCCTCTGTATGAACATGGAGAAGACACTTTTCTAGACAATGCTTCCCCAGCAGACCACCCTACTTCAGCTCCCTGCTTTAACTAAAAGTTCTTCAAACACATTTTTTATAAACCCTTGAAGCCATTGATGGGTGGGGTTTGGGCCTCTGGATACTTTGCTCAGTACTGCAGACCAAGCCTCATACCTCTTCACCAACACCACTGATTTCTTTTAAATGTAGATCCAATTTTCCCATGTCAACTTTTCATCACACATGATCCTTTTTCTGGGCAAATAACAAGTTTTGGAATTCTACCTTGGCTTAGTTGAAGTTTTACTGCTATGAAGAGACACTATGACCACAGCAACTCTTATAGAGGAAATTATTTAATCTGGTCTGGCTTACAGTTACAGAAGTTCAGTCCATGAACATCATGGTGAGAAGCATGGCAGCATGCAAACAGGCATGATTCTAGAGAAGCATCTGAGAGTTCTGTGCCATGATCCGAAGACAGCAGAAGGAGACTATATGCCATACTGGGTGTCTTAGTGCTCTGAACAGACACCATGACCAAGGCAAGTCTTAAAAAAAACAACATTTAATGGGACTGGCTTACAGGTTCATGGGTTCGGTCCATTGTCATTAAGGTGGGAGCATAGCAGCATCCAGACAGGAGGAGCTGAGAGTTCTACATTTTTATCTTAGGGCTGCTAGCAGAATACTGACTTCCAAGCAGCTAAGACTAGGGTATTATAGCCCATGCCCACTGTGACATACCTACTCCAACAAGGCCACACCTCTTAATAGTGTCACTCTCTGGCCAAAGAATATACAAACTATCATATTGGGATATATCCTCTGAGAGAATGGGGCCCTCTTCCCAGAGTATCTTTCCACCCTGGCACCTCAAGTCTCTGCAGGACTAGGGGCATCCTTTCCAACTGAGGACCAACAAGGCAGCCCAGTTAGGAGAATGGATTCCACAGACAGGCAACAGTTTTTGGGATATGTCCCCACTCCAGTTGTTGGAGGACCCACTTGAAGAACAAGCTGCTCATATGATACATATGGGGGGGGATTCCTGGTCCAGCCTGTGCATGCTCTGTGGTTGGTGGTTCAGTACCTGGGAGACCACAGGGTCCAGGTTAGTTAACTGTGTGGGTCTTGTGGAAATCTTATCACTTTTGTGGCCCTCAATCCTTCCCACAAGTCTTCCATAAGAGTCTCCAAGTTACATCCACTGTTTGGCTGTGGGAATTTGTATCTGTTTCAGTCAGCTGTTGGGCAGGCTTCTCAGAAGACAGTTTTGTGAGGCTCCCATCTTGAAGCATATCCGAGTATCAATACTGTCAGGAATTGGTGCTTGCCAATGGGATGGGTCTCAAGTTGGGTCAGTTATTGGCTGGCCATTCTCTCAGCATCTGCTTCATCTTTGCCCCTACATTTCTTGTAGACAGAATAAATTTTGGGTCAGAAGTTTTGTGGAAGGTTGGTGTTCTTATCCCTCCACTGGGGTTCCTGTTTCACTACAGGAGGTGGTCTCTTTAGGTTTCATATCCTTACTGCTAAATCTCAGCTAAAGTCAAACCCATAGATTCCTGAGAGCTCCCTCAATCTCCCCCTCCTTCCCCTACCCCTGACAGCTTCAGATTTCCATTCATTCTCCTGGCCCTCTGGCCCTCTCTTCTGTCCCTTGCCCCAACACCTGATTCTGAAACCCCCATTCCCCTCCCCATCCCTTCTCCCACCCAGTTTCCTCCCTTCATCTGCTTTCTATGATTAGTTTATTTTCCCTTCTAAAAAAGATTGGAGCATCCTCACATAGGCCTTTTTTCTTGCTTAGTTTAAGTCTGTGGAATCTAGTATGTGTATCCTGTACTTTATGTCTAATATCTACTTATAGGTGAGTGTGTGTCCTTTTTGGTCTGGGTTCATGCAGAATGATATTTTATAGTTCTATCTATTTGCCTGTGAAATTCACGATGTTCTCATTTATAATAGCTGAATAGATTTCGATTGTGTAAATGAGCCACATTTTCTGTATCCATTATTTGGTTTATGGGCATCTGGGTTGTTTACAGTTTCTGGCTATTATGAATAAAGCTTCTGTGAACATAGTGGAGCACATGTCCTTGTGGTGTGGTGGAGCATCTTTTGAGTATTTGCCCATGAGCTCTAGAGTTGGGTCTTCAGGTTTCTGGGGGTAAAAATTCCAGATTGATTTGAGAGTGGTTGTACAATTTTGCATTTTAACTAGAAAGTGATAAGTGGTTCACTTGTTCCACACTCTTGTCAGCGTGCGCAGTCACTTGAGTCTTTGTGAATGTAATATGAAATTTCAGGGTCATTTTGATTTTTATTTTTTTGATGACTAAGGATGTTGAACAATTCTTTGTTTCTTGGTCATTAGAGATTCCTATGTTGAGAATTCTCTCTGTACCCCATTTTTTTCTTTTTCCTTTTTATTGGATAATTTCTTTACTTACATTTCCCATGTTATTTCCTTTCTCAGTTTCCCCTCTCGAACCCCCATCCCATCCTCCTCCCCCTTCCTCTATAAGGGTGCTCCCCACCCACTCCTTCTCACCTCCCCACCCTGGCATTCCTCTACAGTGGGGCATTGAGCCTTCACAGGACCAAGGACTTTCCTCTCGTTGATGTTCCATAAGGCCATAATCTGCTACATATGCAGCTGGAGCCATGGGTCCCTCCATGTATGCTCTTTGGTTGGTGGTTGGTTTAGTTTCTGGGAGTTCTGGGGTGCCTGGATGGTTTATATTGTTGTTCTTCCTATAGGGTTGGAAACCCCTTCAACTCCTTTTGGGTTGTTGGTGTCTAACTTCTTGAGATTTTATATATTCTGGATATTAGCCCCCTGTCAAATGTAGGGTTGGTGAAGATCTTTTTCCAGTCTGTAGGCTACAGTTTTGTCCTAGGGACAGTGTCCTTCGCTTTATAGAAGCTTTTCAGTTTCATGGGGTCCCATTTATCAATTGTTAATCTTACAGACTGAGTCATTGGTGTTCTGTTCAGGAAATTGTCACCTGTACCAATGCATTCGAGGTTATTTCTCATTTTCTCTTCTATTAGATTTAGTGTATCCAATTTTATGTTGAGGTCTTGGATCCACTTGGACTTGAGTTTTGTGCAGGGTGATAAAAATGGTCCTATTTCCACTCTTATATATGCAGAGATCCAGTTAGACCAGCACCATTTTCTGAAGATGCTTTATTTTTCCATTGTATGGTAAAGGTGTGTGGGTTAATTTCTGGGTCTTCAATTTGATTCTATTGTTTAAGCTTTCTGGTTTTTGTACCAATACCTTGAAGTTTTTATTAATATTACTCTGTAGTGCAGTTTGACATCAGGAATGGTGATTCCTCCAGAAGTTTTTTTCATTGTTTAGGATTGTTTTAACCATTCTGGGGTTTTTGGTTTTTCCATATGCAGTTAAGAATTGCTCTTTCAAGGTCTGTACAAAATTTTGTTATAATTTTGATAGAAATTTCTCTGAATCTATAGATTACTTTTAGGAAGATGGCCATTTTATTATGTTAATGCTACCAATCCATGACTATGTGAGATCTTTCTGTCTTCTGATGTCTTTTTCAATTTATTTTTATCTTTTTATCTCATTTAAACATTCTCTCCCTCCTCTCTCTCTCTCTCTCTCTCTCTCTCTGTGTGTGTGTGTGTGTGTGTGTGTACATGAAGATATGTTTGTGTGTGTGCACAAGTATGTGTGCCTGTGCATATATGTGTTCTTGTGCATGTGTATGTAAGTATGTACATGCTAAAGTGTGTATGTGAAAGACAAGTCACAACCTGAGGTTTGTTCCTTGTCTTGCTCTTGGCTTGAAGCATGATCTTTTATTACTAGTAAGTATGTCAGGTTAGCTTCCCCTTAATCGTCAAAGGTTTTTCTCAATCCCACCACATGTCTCACCAAAGCAGAAGTGGCATTTTAAATGCTGCAGCTAATTTGCAATGCGTTCTGGGCATTAGAACCCAGGCCCTCATCTTGCACATGCTTGCCCATGCTGCTCATTCAGCCAATTCTCTGGCTCATACTCCTCTTACCAGCACATCAGTGCATCATACTAGGGCTCACCATCACCGCTTTGACTCCATCTTCATCTAACTTACCACAGCCTTAGAGAAACGGTTTCTAAGTCAGGTTCTTGTGGCCTGAATGTGGGAGAAGCATGAGCACACTGCACTCACAGATATAAAATGGCAGTCACAGTCCTACCCCAACCTGAGCTGTCATTTCTGCCTATGGTTTTCTTGACTCCACTATGTGCTAACTTGTTGTAATTATATTTCCAGTCCCTCTACACACAGGTTGACATACAAGTCACATGCTGAAAATATAGCAGAATGAATAGTTGCTTTGATAACAAGTCCCTTACATCATTGTGCCTGAGGTGGACTTTTCGTTGAGATTACATTAACTCTATATCAAAGAGAAAGGGATAATATGAAAAATAAAAATACCAAAAATGAATAAATAAATAAATAAAACCTCTGCCCAAGGGTATCTACTTTCCTATTTCTCCAGTGGCTTTGGTCTCTCACCTTTTCCTTGTCTCCAGAGAAATTTTTTGGCAGGACTTAGATCACAAGCAAGGGAAACATACTATAAAAAGCAAAGAATCATTCCATGTGCACAGAAACCCATCTGTCTGTATTAGTCAGGGTTTCTAGTCGTGCACAAAACATCATGACCAAGAAGCAAGCCCACGGATGGCACGACCCACAATGGGCTTGGTCACTAACTGAGAAAAAGCCTTACAGCTGACTCTCATGGAGGCATTTCCTCAACTGAGGCTCCCTTCTCTGTGAAAACTACAGCTTATGTAAAATTTTCACAAAACCAGCCAGTATACCATCTTAAACCCAACTCCATCTTTGAGTCAAGGCTCATTTGTTTAGTTTATAAATATCTAATTTTTCATGAATTCCAATTACAGTATAGTTTTAAAATTCTGGTTATGGTACAATTTTTCCCACTGTGTCCAGATTCTGCTGATAAAAAACCCTATCTCCCAAGGCACCATGGGGAAGCCAGTGCAAGACCAGGAGAGGGAGGTGACATCCTAAAGGGGCTTGGTTCTGCCTATCAGAATCATAAGCAAATGATGAAGGAGAAGCAGGAGGCTGACTTCTTTTTGACAACATTGCACCCTATGAACAGAGTCAACCAAGTGTAGAGTGAAAATTTCATTTTCTGATACGGGTGTTGGCAGAGTCAGCAGCAGCAGCAACTAGAAATCCATAGCTGGGTGGAAAGCTGACAGGGTGGAAAACGAGGGCCCCCAAGGCTGATCCGGCCCCTCAGCTGTCCTGGAGCATAATTCCAGAGCAATTATTGGCCCTGCCAGCTCTCCCAACTGGGCCTCAGAGTCCCTGCTAGATGCTAGGCTCCCATGACACACCTACATAGCTCTAACTCCAGCACCAGAAGGTACAATGTCCCAGGAGGGGCTGCCCATGGCCCAAACCTTCCAGGTTCTTGGTTCTCTAGTGAGCAGGGCACCTAAGGTGCTCACCTCAATGCTCCACAATCTTCAGAAGCCAAAAGGCAGGCAGGCCCCCTGTCTGTTTATAACTTGAAGCCTGACAGCAAGAAGATGGCACAACACATCGGATGCTGATGCCTGTTCCTCTGTTAAGTGTACTCTGTGGACCCGAGTGACGAGGGTCCCATTTCCAGCACAGCATGGAATGGGTGATCTCCTCAACTGTAAAATGAAGCCGTAAGAGCTCAGCATGAAAATGTATTAGCAACAGTTAGATAAGGGAGGCCTCAGCAAGGCGTACACACTAGCAATTGGTAAAATAATGTCTGTACAAATTGTTTTTGGTACATTAAGTACCTTTCACAGCCAAAATTAAAAAAAAAAAGAAAAAGAGGAAAAAAAGTCAAAGAAAAAAAAAAAAAAACAGAAACAAAAACCTCGCCGCAGACACAGATGGGCACCGCCCATCCACTCATTGTTTTCTTCTCCTGGAAAGCCGTTTCATGCGGAATTTTTTTTTTATTGAAATTGTTTCTCTGGTTGACAGATCTAGTGTACAATGATAAATGACAATGTACTGGGTGGCCTGTCAGCTTGTGCTGGGGGAAATCACACCCAGGCTCTTTCCTAATCATAGTAGGAACGCAGTCCTCCCAGCAGCCGGTCCTCTCGGCTCATAAGCCCAGTGGCCAAGCAGAGGGGCATTAAATAGCTTGGATGTGAAGCTGAGGACAGACTTACAGACGCATAAGAACCTGTTCACTGACGACGACACTCTGTCGGGGGAAACAGGCTTATGAAAAATGATCGGGCCATGCCATTCAAGCTAAGGATTTCAAAAAGAAGACGGAGCGGCCTGCCATGCTTGGCTACTCCAAGGGTGCCAGATAAAGACCGTGTGTGGTGACAGACCCCAAGTCCACAGACATCTCGTGGATGCATGCGAGTCAATGTCTCTTGGCTTTGAAAGTGACCCACTGCAAAGGGAAGGATAATTTGCAAAAGCGGAAGCTGACAAGAGGCAGACGAACCTGGGACTGCACAAGGGTTTGAGAAGGGCAGCCTGAGAAGATGTCGGCAGCTGACCCCCCTTACAGCTTCCATTCTTCCAGCAGGTCACGGCAGAACCCTCATTGTCTGGGGACCACAGCAAACACCTCATGGAGGCTTTATCCCTGGTGACCTGGCATAACCAGGTCCAGGCTAACAGAGCCTCCCCTGTGAAGAGTGCTTACAGGTAAACACTTTCCAGGCCAAAGTCAGGTGATTAAAAACATCACAGGTATGTTCCCAGTCAGATCGCCAAACATGAAACCTGGTTTTCCCCATGAAGATTATCTGTAACACAGTAATCAGGAGAGGGACAATTCTGTCTCTGTTCTAACACTGGTAAAGCCATGAGATTTATGTAGGGTCAAGATTTTGTCAAGGTAAAAATGAACAATAGCTTAGCAGCTAATGAGTTCATTCTCTGCTTTTAAAATGTAGATAGACTTAGTATATTTCGCAGGCAAAATCATTTTCAGGGATTAAAATAAACAAATACAGCAAAAGATGCCTGTGTTCTAATACGGTGCATGGGGATGCTGTTTACATTTTTTCTTTTGCACATAAAATGATGCTGCTGCAGCTCCTGTCAGTTTAGTGGAAGGTCAGAGGTTCAGGGATGCAGACCGAGCCTCCTCAAACCCTCTGCCAATCATATCCTTAGCGCAGAAGCTGTCATGCAAAGAACCAGGTCTTGCAAGGTACCTAAAACCAGGTTTTAGGTACAGTTAGGTTTGATGTGTCAAGGCCAGGAAAAGACACAAGGTAACAAGTGCTACCCCACAGTGTAGCAACTTAATTCTGAGAACTAACTGAGACAAGTAACATGAAATGTGCTTTGGTCATGGCTCTGGTGTGCTTCCCAAGTCTGCATCCGACTGATGACTTAATAGGAACATTTGAATCTATACTTATGCTGTTTGTCTTGTTGGTAGACAACGCATAAAAATAAAATTACTGAGAGGGAGTACAAGTAAAACACCTGGACTGAAAAGAAAGCAGAGCCAGAGGAAAGGGTTAGAGCCACACCCTTCTCCCTCCCCTTCAACTACTTCACGATCATTATCCTTATATAACAGATCTTTCCCTGGTTCCCGAGACGCCATTTTTGAGCAGATACACACTGAAGAAGTACCTGCTGTTTAACCTTTGCTACAGAGAAGCTCCAAAATGATCCACTTTTGATGTCTCCTTTGTAAGACCTCACTCCTGCTACTAGGTTTCACTGTAATTACTCGTTTGCTTGCCCAACATTGAAAGGAATTGTCAAACAACAGGAATGAGGCTTCCTTGGGGGAGCCAGAGTTCTTCCTGGAGCACAGAATGGTTTTTGGAAGCTTCAGGTTGAAAACATCAGGTTTGAAAGACATCTTTACTGCGGCTGTCAGCTGCTACTGCAGGGAATGCATGCACCTACCAAAGGTCTTAACATAAGAGCAGATCTTCAGGAAGGCAGCCATGCATTTTAGAGCTGCAAGTTTCTTGAGCTCTTTGCTGTGAGATAAGGCTTCAGTATATGACCCCAACCTTGGGAAAAAAAATAGTTACCCAAAAGAAAAAAAAAAAAAAACAGTGAAAGCCTGTTAACCCAGCGCTATGCTATATTATAATAATATAATAAGGTAGAGACTGCCTTATTAACACATTAGGATCAACTGGTTGATAAGTAGCATCTTTTCATCTAAATAATACTCAATTCGATCTATGCCCATATCAATAATTTATTCTACAAATAAATATTGTTCACAGGGAACTGCATTGACTATGGCCTGCTCAGTGCTGCCTGCCCTCTTAGTGTTCCTACTTTCCTATTATGCTATTATTGTAGAAGGTGCTTTCATTTGCCACACAGTCTGAATGCGTGCTTGAAAGTGAAGAACTTAAGGCTCTTCTCAAACGAAGTGGGAAACTAACAAAAGAATCCCGCCCTGGCCATGTTGTCTCTGGTAACTGCTCCTTTGATATTAGACCTCAGGTCTTACAGGCACTGCATACTGCCCCTTGCTATGCTTAAAATAGATAGGTCAGGATGCAAAAGCGAGAAGAAGTAGCCCAAATGAATGACTTGAACTGAGTGGAGTTCCAACAAAGCTCTGAGTGGAGACCAGACAGAGCAGGATAGATGTGGGGTGACGCGTATGATACTAACAGAGTTGTGGGGGATGTCAGAGAGAAGAATCTAAAACTAGCAATAGCTTCCCGGGACAAATAACGATTAATTTTAGATTTTTCTTAATGCAAGAAAATTTGCAAAGGCATGGTTAGACTCTGCCTGCTGTTGCAAATTTGAAGTTAATCATGATAATGTAAATGCACTCCAATTTCTATTATTTGTCTAAGATTTAAAATGTTGCATTTTATCAGCGTGCAATAGCTTGATTTTAGGTAGTTCAAGAATTAAATACGTTCAGCATTTTAAATACTTGTGATTTTTCATTATTGAAAATTATCAAAGAATGAGTTAGGTAAAATTATAATAACTTGATATTTTATTATTAAGGGCAACATTTTTACAAGTTTCTCATTAAATACTAAATCAGAGTTTGGGGTGTTTGTTTGTAAATAACATTTTGCAATATAAATCCAGCTGACCTAGAATTTGCTATTTGTGCCCTCATCCTCCAGCTCCTGTGTGTTTCAGACCTGGAAATATAATATATCATTTCCTAGAACAGTGTTCTCTGTTTAATTAGCTCAGAGACCTACATACACTGTAACTGCACTTTACATTGATAACTTGTTTCGTGCTATCATTACCTTGACATCTCAAAGGTGTCTATCCGTGACACCTAACATCTGGTCATGATTCAAATGGCACAGACAATCTATGAGCCATGCAGATGTTCTAAATCCTGTGACACTGACGTGTAGCTATGACACACAATATAAGCACAGTTGTCTCCGTGTTCTGAACACCAGGAAAAGCTCCTCTCTTTGCTACTCAAATTTGAGACTCAAGATACTTAGGCACCATAGGCTCTTCTGTATTTCCTGGATTTTAACTGTGGTTTGCTGTGGACAAGGCAGGAAAGCACACACCTGCCTACAGGTCATAGATTGTTCCCAGTGGGAGCAGAGTTAGAATGGCTCCTTCTAGGGTCTGGCAGGTATCTACAGGCTTCCACACTGCTACTGGGAACAATTTTGTGAAAGTCATCCAAAGGGGGCGGGGGGGTTGCTCCCTCTCTTACAGAAAAGATTTAAGCCAAAGTACGGTAAGTTGTGTATCCAAATGCACAAGGCTCTGGAGAGTTAAAAACAGCCTCCCTAGAGCTTAAGTCCCCATGAAAAACTTCCTTCGTGACGTCTAGTGTTTCCACTGAGAAATCACAAAGATCCAAGCACAGATATATTCTTCTTTCCTGGGAACGTTGCACATAGACTTTGAGATATGGCTGGGAGACTCTGGGCTCTTCCTGATGCCCATCCTCTAGTGGTGTCCTGAAGTGAACCTCTGAGGCCTGCTCACCATATGCAAGAGAAAGAGAAAGAAGATAAGGAAGCTGCTGCTGGGACCATGGCTGCTAAGATTAAGCCACGAACCAGAAGTGGTATCTGAGCTACTTCCGGCTTTATGGACACAAAGGGGATCTATGCATGTGACCAGGTGGCTTTGCAGCATAGCTGTCCAGGGTTTGGGAATAGGAACAGTGCTTGGGCATAGCTTTCATTGTGGTGACTATCACTCTTGTCCACACCTATAAACACCTACTCCCTGGCTAGGGCTACAGAATGCAGAGGGGCTAGCAGAACTCCAATGTCCACTATCAGCTTTTGTTTCTTGAGTAAGATACTGTGTCTGGGCCTTGGCCTCCCTGTCTGTAAATTCAGGCCAAAAGCAGATCCAACTCATGAGCACCTCTTAGAATTAAATGTGGTAATTCACGTGAAAGATGGGACATCATGGCTGCACACATACAAAAGAGGTTTTGTGGGTAAATTAGGGCTCTGTTCTATGGGGAAGGCCCAGGCTGAGTCAGCTATCCTTCTTTATCATATTCGCATAATGAAAAAACTATACATATCTCCTGTGCCCATGTTCTGAACCACTGTACCCGTGAATCAGATGTACCTGTATGTACCTGCTGATTCACTGCATTCTTTTCTCTCTGTAACGACATCTGTGACACGACAACCACTGTCAGCCAATTGGCACAGCAGTCTGACCCCATGTGCACATGTTTGTTGCCAGGAATCGGAATTTGCCTGGGCCATACCTTTCCAGTTAACCATCTTCCTTGTGATCCCTACAGCCTTTAGTGCCTGTCCCAGGGGCATCCAGGTCAAGGGGTAGAGCCAATGCTACAAGGGGTAGAGTTCATGGCTACAGCCCTTCTGCTACAGTACCTGGTGCAGAGCCAGCCCTTCCTGGGAGAGGAGCTCTGCTAGGGCTAAAAGTCCTGCTGGCTGCCAAGCATGGCCATGTCACCCTCTGACCCCCCTTCACTTAATGCTGTCTTCAAAGTGTCTAGCCCTTCCCCACCCTACACCTGCCCACCTCAGCTGGACCATCCATACGGGTTGAAGTGAGCATCCTATTGTGAGCATCCTATTGGCAGCATGAAGCCGAGAGCCAGTCCCTGTGGATCCAGCTATGTCAGTTCTGAAGTGTGTTGTGTCCCCAACTGTGGTATAAACATTAGTGTGGGAAGAGCCACATTTCCTAGATTCCTGTCCCACTGTGGTTTTGGACCAGGTTTGGAGCGTCTCTGTGGACTCGATTTAATCATCTATAAAATGGGGTTAATCTCATCCGACTCACAGTATGATCTTGGACGTTCATTTAGGTGAGATTTTGGAATGTACTTTGTAGATGAATCTCTTTTGGAGACCGGAGTTTGATTAAACGGAGGCTAGATTACAGTCTGAATTTACCTCTCGCTCTGTAAGCCCATGAGTACGATGCACCTTTAATGTTGCTTTAATGGGGCTGGGGTTTGTTTCTTTTTCTAAACAGTTCATTTAATTCCTGTTGCTAATGAGACCTGCTCTCTGCAAGCAGAGGAATCAAGCCTCGGGACAGAGGTGGAGAGGGAAGGGTACCAGTGCAGGGTCGAGTTTTCTGGAAAGGTCCAGCCTGTTCCACTGGGGCATCCTAGGCAAGAGTACTGATTTACGTTAAGCCTTCTTCTCTTGTTCTTGACCGGTTAGTGATGCTTCATCCAGCGTCTTCTTCCTGTTCTTCAGGTTTTGAAGACGTCTGTAATAGACTCTCCTCAGGGCAGTCAGTGAGCCGGCAGTCCCTCCCCGAGGCTGGCGATATCCAAACAGCATCAGGGCAACAAGTACAGAATATCACGCTAACGATGGAAGCATAACAGAAAAGAGGAGCAGGGGAACTTGGCCATCTTAAACTTATCACCTTCTTCTGCAAATGGCTCCCGTCATTCTCCTTCATGTAAATGAGTCAGCTAAACCCTAGTTAACTTGAAATGCTGCTTTGAACTGCTTATGTTTGAGAGAGAAAAGACAGTTCATGTGCTGCCAGATCTGTATCAGTAGCCGATGAGGGATCTGCATGTTCTAAGGAGTTGATCAGTTTGACGTCTTCTGGTCCCTGCATCCCACGAGTACAGGGAAAGAGTGAGAGGAAGCAGGTTTTACATAGTGTGGTGTCAGAATGGCTTTTTCTTTCTATGTTCCTTCTTACTCGTTAAAAATGAGGACCCTAGAGGGAGTTGCATGAGCAATGATGGGGTTAACTTAGCAAACTGCTAGTGACTGCACTGGTTACACTAACCATGCCGATTGAATTCAGTTTTTCTTGTAGAGATGATATATGGTAGAGAACAGAACAGTTTCCCATACGACAACAATAACTAATAATAATAGTTGCACCACAGTCCTCAGCAGAGCATGTTATCACCACCCATATAGCTGGAAGAACAGTCACCGAAGTGCCTAAGATCAGCTCTCAAAGGCTATCTAGGGGTAGTTTTGTGCGTGCCAAATGAAACAGCAAGACAAGCCGAGGCTGAGGTTAATGAACACGGCGCTATCTATCGGGCAAGTCTCCAAAATATTAATTCCTTTCTAATGAAGTTTGCACAGTCCTTACCACTCTGAACCTCATCTCCACTCTCTGGAACCCCCCTCCTCGCTCTGACTATCTACACAGCTTTTAAATGTGTCTTCCATCTGGAAGAACTATGTCATTCCCTCGACATCTCCTGCCCCAGCTTCAAGCCACCCAGAAGGTTTCCCTGGAGACCCACCCAGCCCCAGCACAGCCCTGGCTAGGTTTGGGCTGGGGTCAGCTGGAGCCCACGGGCAGGGTCTCCTGCTTGGCATCAGGATGCTGAAATAGCATTTGACACATTTAAAACTTGCTGTTTGTGCAATCAGGAAAACTGCACCATTAGCTGGATTTTCAGATTGCATGAGTGCAGATCATTAAGTGTTATTACAGTATTAATTATTAGAAATGTCCTGTACTGCCCAAATTAAATTGGGATAGTCAACGACCTGCGCGTTCCCAATACCACGGATAATTTAACCGGAGATCTGCTGCTCCGGGTAAGGTGTCTCCACACGTGGCTCAGTTATTTCCCACGAAGGACCGGCATCGTACTCAGAAGTGCACCAGCCAGATCTTAATATTTTCCTATGGCAAACTCCAAAAGAAAGTGAGCGGAGGTGGACCACACTGTGGAAGTTGCTGAGATAACTGGATCCCCTCGCTACGGCAGGTCGGCTAGTTCCAGCCTGCATTTGCTGCTGCGTAGTTCCTGGCTGCGTGATGGCTTCCTGCAATCTCTGTATCTAAAGTCTGTGTTTAGAAGCCAAAACAGGAAAGTGAATGAGCATCAGTATTTAGGGCCAAGCTACTCAAAATCGGGTGAATCTTTCAGGAAACAACTTTGAATGTGTATTACACAATTACCCCCAAAATTGATTTTTTTTTTTCAAATCTATCAAGTTCTGCCAGTTTCTTACAGAGAGACGTATTCTTGTGGGTGGAGAGGACAGTGCCTTCTCCACAGGAAGGGAGAGGCCACCAGTGGAGGCGGGAAGAGCCCAACTGCCATTCTCCAACGTGAGTGTCTCTGTGGTAAGCACTCAGCTGCCTGCCTACAGTCAGATGCATCGATCTTTTTCGTAACTCCATAGGTGAAAATGGGAGCCCAATAAAAATGTATGTAAGACTAATGTACCCCTAAGACATATATCACTGATGTGCATAAGCAACTGATAGTTCAGTGAAATGATTTGTTTCTGATGACATGCTTTCGATTTGGTACCCAAAATCCACACACTGAGCAGCCTATGATAGCCTTTCATAGGCGTGTCCTGATGTCAGGCCAAAGCCAAGGTCTAGATCCCAAGCTCTTCTTGCTCCAGAACCATCCTTGCCTGTAAAATGTCACCAACAGTGCCTTAACTCTTTCATTCTGTGTCTGTAGAAATGCCAGGTTCTTTCCCATAGGCCTCTCCTTCCAAACATGAATCCACAAAGCCAAGAATGAGGGTGTCTCACTCCAGTTCCAACCCTAGTTTAGCAACAACATTGCCCTCTCAAGCAAATATGACAGTGTCTCCCACTGCACTTCAGATTGAATTTTTAAACAGTTGTGATTTGCACAACCCTGAAAAAGTTGGATTTGAAGCTTAATGTCCAATGCAAAGCTTAAGTATGTTAAATACACAACAATCACTCCAATGCTGATACCTGTAAATTAGACAAAGTGTGAGCTGTTAAGTGACACTTACTGTCCAAAATCACAATGATTTTAAACACTATGAAGAAATGTAGACTCATTGAAAATATAATGTCAAGTGTTATATATAAGCATAAGATTACAGCTTACACTAGCAATTGTATATTGAAAATGGAAGCATCAAAACTCATAGTTGATATGAATAAATGTGTGTGTGTGTGTGTGTGTGTGTGTGTGTGTGTGTGTTCAAGGCAATGTATATATGAGTATTGTTTACCTCTATAATGAAACTTTTAGTGACTTGAACTTTTGTGACTAAGCTGAAATTCAGCAATAGTCAAGGCCAACCTCTCTTCCTCTTAAGAAGCAGCCTCTCTCAACTGAAGTGAGACCAGTTACATCAGGCAGCTTCTGTACAGCAAATGTCGACAAAGATGGCAGTTTCTCCAAAACTTATAGAAAGAAGGTTCAGGGGTAGAAAGTACTGGAGGCAGAGGATGCAGGTCTGTGCCCTAGCTTGGCTTGATTGAGGCTTGAAGAACAGGAGTTCTTTATCATGGCCTTCCAGTAACTTCTGTAGGGCATGCCAGGCAACTCCACATTGTTCAAAGAAGGGGCCGTGGAACACAGAACTTCTCACATTCCCCTGTTTAGGCAAAGGGGCAGGGAACAAGCATCTGCAGTGTATTTATACCAGGGCAGTCAACCTTGGGCCCATGGGACCAGAGCCACCCTCTCTCGATGGTTGATTGAAGTGTCTTCAGAAGGCACAAAGTAGAAACAGTTGTAGATATTATTAGAAAGGTGTAAGAACCCAAAGATGGAGGGGAAAATGCATGGTAGTGACAGTTCAGATTCATCTTCACCCATACAAGGCGATGTATGAGGCTACGGCTGAGTTTTCTCTGCCACCAAGACTACACTCTAGCAGACACCTGCCAGTATCAAAGCCTTAGGACCTCACCCACTTCTCACAATGGTTAGCGCTGTCTAGCATACCTGCTCCTGTGCGCAACACCAACACACACATCAAACTCTGCAGGCCTTGCTCTCTCCCATCCCGTCCCTCGATTTCTCATCCTGCCATGAGATCCTAGGTGGTAGGAGGTGAGGTGGGCACCCTGGGTGGTCGAGAGCAATGTGCTATTTGTGTGAACATCACTATAGGTCAGTGACAGGCCTCAGAGCTAAAAAGCATCAGAGGATCAGAGCAGAGCCACAACCTCCAGGTCCTGCAAAGACAGACAGACATGGAGAAAGGAGGAAATGGATAGAAGCGGGGAAGGTTTGAGAAACACAAACAGGAGTGACAAATGGAAAGGCACTGAGCATGCTCCACTCCATTTCCCCAGCTTAGCTGGGCTGGATCCCAGGCTGGCCCTTGGTGAACTCAAGTCCACAAATGTCTGCAGACTCAAGAGCTTAAGACAGAGGCCCACCGCACCTTTTCCCCATCGCTAACCATTTCTTGACATACAAAGCTGGAGTTCTACTAACATGGAGATATGAAGGGCTTTTACACCCTGCTCTTACCTAGTGTAACTGACTTCACACAGCTCTGTATATTTGGGGGTAAAGTGATGAAGGAAAGATTCGGTTTCTCTCTTGATGCCTTCACCCCAGTGACCCCTTCAGTCATCCTCCAGACTTCCTTAGAAACCCTCTCCAAACTTGTCATTCATGGGTTTCTAGATGTCATCTGCTTGCAGTGGGGGTGGCAGTGTTTCAAACAGTTGTCCCTAGCAAAAGCAAGAGGAGCACCCCAAAACAAGTCCTTCCTCAGCCTATCTTCTCCCACACAGGCTGCCTGCCGCAAACCTTAGTGCTGTCTGTGCCTTCACAAAATAGAGAAGAAATTAAGCATAAAAACTTAAAGCAAAGTTGAGATTACAAATGTAAGCAAGAAAACGTCAGCAAATGTGAACGTCGATGCTATAATTGTAGCTTTCGCTCAAACTCATCTCACATCCGGGTTGCATTGACTGTGAGCTTAAAGGTCTAATTAGAAACATGAGCTGCCATGTGACACAGCCTCACATCTTGTGGGAAGCACCTTGAAAATGGGAATTCCCTTCTATTCCACGTATAAAGCACTTCTCCTCTCATCCAGTGCTGGTCTAACAAAAATACAGGAACTCTGGAAAGTGTTCAGGGGGTATTCACTTCACAGCTCAGGGAGCAGCCATGGATTCCAACAGCATGACACACCCCCATATGTACAGAATGACTACCCAAGGGCTATCCAAAACTTCTCAGAATGACTACCAAGGGACTATCTACAACTTTTCAGCCTCTACACTATCCTTTCTTTCCCTCAGAAGGCTCTCACCCCAACTAACACACTTCCAAATTCAGTGCCTCCTTTAAAATTTATTTACTTTTATTTTATGTGTATGAATGCATGCATACATGTACTTATGTGTACTATGTGTGTGTGTGTAGTGCCTGTGCAGTCCAGAAGAAGGCATCAGAGAGCCTGGAACTGATATTACACACTGTTGTGAGGTGCTGCTAACTGAACTCAGGACCTCTACCACAATATAAATTCTTAACCCACGAGCCAGCTCTCCAATCCATTTGTTTTTGGAAAACAGTTATTGAGTTAGATTTTCTTCTTTTAAAGAGTTGAGAACACATCTTCACTGATACACCCAGAAACAATGCTTATAGACACAGGGCTTATCAGATGCCTGTATGTGCATGTATTTCTGTATTGGTCACGTGTGCAGGTACACTGTGAGCATACACAGGTCATGTAGAGGTCAGAAACCAACCCTGAGCGTCATTCCTCGGGAGCCTCTCATCTTGCCTCTTCCTTCCATTTCAGTTGTTGTGCTTGGGTCTGAGACAGAGTCTCTGTGTTCCCAGCAGGCCTAGAACTCCCAGAAACCCACCTGCTTCTGCCCCCCAAGCTCTGTGATTAAAGCTCTGCACCAACCATACCAAACCCATATTGTTTTGTGAGGCAGTCTCTCATTGGCTCTGAGCTAGCCAATTAGCTTATTCTTACAGCTCTGCCAGTCCCCAGTTCCCCTCTACTGGGATTAAACTTCCAAACCTAGTGTTATTCTTTAAAACCTAGTGTTATTTTTGGTTGGTTGGTTAGGGTTTTTTTGTGTTTGTTTGTTTGTTTTGTTTTGTTTGTTTCTAACTTGATCAGCACCACCCCCTTATTTTTCTTCTGGAGAATTTCATCCATAAGTACACCATTTGCTACATTTATATCGTGTCTCTCTTGCCATCTAACTCCTCCCATGTCCCACCACAAACATGTGACTTCTTTGTTGTTATTACCAGATGTGATGGTTTGAATGAGGAAAGTCCCTCATGGGCTCAGGTACTTACCTGAGTCCACTTGGTGGCACTATTTGCTGTTCAAAGAGATTGTGGAACCTTTGGGAAGGGGAGCCTTACTGGAAGAAGTGTCACAAGGGGTGGGGCTTGGAGTATTCGGGGCTGGGAGTACGTGTGGTCTCACCCTCTTCCTGTTTCCTCTCTCCACTCTGTGCTTACATTGGAGGAGGTGAGGTGAGGTCTCACCTGGCTGCTCAGGTGGCCAACCTCATCTTGCTGCCAATTCTTCCGGCCATGATGAACCGTTACCCTTCCAGAAACACAGACCAAAATAAACACTTTCTTCCTTGGATTGTTTTAAGTTTTTTTTTAAAATCAGGAATAGAAAAATGAACAGTGTGTGTGTGTGTGTGTGTGTGTGTGTGTGTGTGTGTGTGTGTGTATAAAACCTACTGAATCTGTTTAGTATTGTTGGCAGATAATCAGGGAACTGAACTCTGAGGAAAACTGATTCTCTCATTCTCTCTGTCTGTCTGTCTGTGTATCTTTCTCTGTCTCTCCCTTTTGTACACTCACTTGCTCACTACATTAGCTGTCCATACCTCTATGTAGGGATGAGGCTGTATGAAGTTTCCACACTGAATGGCATCACTATGCAAGCTTTATTTAGGTGACCATATCATTGAGATTTCACAGGTACAGTTTTCCTGTCATGTACAGAAAACGCTACATATTACCAAGTCCCCTAGTCCTCTGCTCTTAGAGCCTTCTCTCCCCTTCTGCATTTTTCACTGACTCTCAGAGATGGGGCTATGTAGGAGCTGGATCATTTGGTGCTCTCTTCCCATAAACACACAGCTCTTTGAGTTGTAGAATAAAACTCAGGTCTGCACACTTATCAAGCAAATACTTTACCAACTAAGCCTCTCTCTGGCTCACACATCCAGCTTTGTCTACCTAGCCATTGCTTTCACACTGGACATAACATTAAAAAAAAAAAAAAAAAAAAAAAAAAAAAAAAAAAAAAAAAAAAAACTTTAACTAGAGCACCAAAACTCAGAACTACCATTTTTCAATTGATTTTTTTCTAGGGTTCAATTTTCTTTAATGTAGTCTTTTAAGGACTTTACAAGATTGTAGAGTTTACTTAGGAAAATTTAGATGAATTGAACAACAATCACAAAATAAAACCCCACATTCCCAGCACAACAATAACTGAGCATTGGGGAAACCTACTTATGAAAATCTCTAAAAGATCCCAGCATGTATGAAGAGCTGTCACATTGTCAAGTATGCCTAAAGAATCCTCTGTGCTTAATGTTTAATAACTAGCATAGTGGACAGTGTTGAAAGACTTCCCCTCTAAGAGGGAAAATCTATTCCCCGAATACAACATGCTGCTGTAGGTTCTTCCACCAAGACAGAAGGATGCCAGCCAGTGGAAGCAGCCATGGGGATATGTGAGTCAGGGCAGCAAAGGGGGACCAGAGGGGACCATGACAGCATAAGAGTGGGAAGGGGGCCCTGCGGGGGGACAGGGCTGGTTGGGGAGGATGAATAACTGCAGATGCCCAAGGTGCTGTTTGTAGAAGACACTCTTCTACCACGAGCCCACAGAGCAGCAGAACCTCATAGAAAGCAGTGTGGAGTCCAGCAGAGAGTGCGTGCCGGGCAGAGTTCCTCACCCCTTCCCGGACCTCCTGCTCTCCATCCTCTTGATCCCACACTCCTGCTTCTATTCCTGCTTCACATCCTCATCCTCTTCCCTTTCCTTTCTTCTCCCTCCTCCCCTCTTCCTGTTCTTGTCCATCCTCCTGCTTCTGTTATCCTTCCTCCTGCTGTTTCTCTACTTCCCATTCTCCCCCTGCTCCCTATGGTCCACCTCCCTGTCCTCACCACTATTTCTTGGTCATAAGCACACATCTCTGTCCCTAAGTCACCAGGCCACACTTATACTGGCGTTGGCAGCTCACAGTCTGTTAAGACTCTGTACACCCCCTTCATTTGTCTAACTTATGCTTGAACACTAAAGTGGGGTCCCAACTTGCTGGCATCAGAAGTCTTGAATATGCCATGTCTCAGGTCAGTGTTGCCAGGACTAATCAAATGGTCCTGTGTCACCCCACAGTGGAAGCCACACTTCTCCATAAGCCCAGTGTCCTTTCAGTCTGCATCCTTTCCATGTGTGTTGCTGTGAGTTCTCTCTTCTATATGGCATCTCCCAAGACATCCTGTGGAAACCAACAAGCTTTGAAAACCAATAACAGGTGAACTCCCCTGACATTGTATGAGACTTTATCACATGTAGCTCCTGTAACCCCAGGCAGTCCCTACTACTGCCAACACAAACACACACACACACACACACACACACACACACACATATCACACCACACAACACAAACACAACACATGCACACGCACTGGCACAGGCAACACAATGAAGGGGGGGATCCACATACTTCATCATACATACTTCTCTGCCTGTTCATCCGCTGCATTTGCCTGTATTTAACTGTTGGGACAACTGATCCATCCTAAGTATACTCCCCTAGTCTCTCCCTGCACACCTTGGCCACCTGCCCCACCTGTACCTGCCCCACCTGCACCAATACTACCTCTCCCACCTGCAAAGCTCCAGGCATTCCTCACCCATGTCTACCTTTGGAAACTCACCCAACTCCACCTCACCATTTCTTAGGTCTTGCTCCAACCTGCAGTCCTGGTTCTGATCTTCTTACCCACAAAGGGAAGAAGGCATTCTTCCCTATGCTGTGAGACCATGGTGAGGATTTGAACCCTGCTTCAATGGAGCCCTCTGACCTTAGTGTGTATGTAATTCTCTTGGTCTCCATTTTATTACTTGCAAAGTGATTACAATAAAATGATTTTTTACAAACCGTTTGACCAGGAGGACAAAGCCAGAAGAGACAGAGATGTGGCTCTGTAAATCACAAAAATTAAGAGTCATAAACTCTGGTTGTTCAACAAAGACGGACACAGCTACGCCCCTTTGCCAAATCAAGGAATGGCGGGTTTTCAGTAAGGGTGACATTGAGAGAGATGAGTGTGGAACCCAGGGAGAATACAGGACCCCTGACCTCACCCCAACCTCCAATTCTAGCCTTTCTGTACAGTCTGGAAAGGTCAGTCATCCCCCTGAGCCTTAGAGTTCTCTGCTTCGGGGAATGTAATGAGGATGCTGTGATCTAGTGAAGCTCTCATTCCTGCACATCCACGAACCAACCACAGCTCTCAGGTTTCCAACAGTGCCAGGTTCACTGACTTCAGATTTAGCCGAAGGGCATGGCTTGGTCCCTGAGGTCTGACTTCTCACACTTGAAGCCTTGCATAATTCCCAATCTCTGTGCCTTCTGCACAGAGCATCTGTATATGACCCACGTCAACAGGAGTGCACTTCACAGATGGGCCAGGGCTGTGAAGCTGCAAAGGCTGGGTCTGTGGGAGGTAGTGCAGGGGAAGAGGCCAGTCCTCAGCAGGAAGTCTATGCTAACCACAGCCAATTCACACCTGTTAACTGCTGTGAAAAAAAAAGGGCTACAGAAAACTTGAGCAGGACCTTCAGCAAATACACCCTTTAACCACTGAGTCTTTGCACTGAAATAGACAGAAGTGGATCTTAACAGTTCTGACTATAGAGGTTTGTAATTTACAAAGAGACCTAGACAATGGGTTTGGTGTGTGCATGTGCATGTGTGTGCGTGTGTGTGTGTGTCTGTGTGTGTGTGTGTGTGCATATGTGTGGCAGGGTTGATGTAGGATGTGTGTCTAATATGCATACGCCCACACATGTGTGCCTTCTACTGACAACTAGCCCATACACTCATCAGTGTGTCTGTGCTTGTGGACGTGACCATGAGGAAACAAACATGGGCTGGCTTCCTTGACACAAGACTTTGCTGCAGAAGAGTCCCATGGGAACCTGATAAGGGACAGTATGACGTCTCGTGCTGTATTGTATTTCCATCCCCAGAAGCCAAGATGTCAGGAAATGAGATTTTCGATGGCCCCCAGTTCTGTGCTGGCACACGTGCAGAGAGAAGGACGGGCTGCGTTGTTAGGCTGCGTTGTTAGGCATGAGGCTATACTTATAAAGGCATTGATCAGAAGAACTTCTATAGCCTGACCTAAACCAGTCACAGAATGTGGCTCCAGCCAAGCAAAAGAGGTTAAATTATGTATTGTTTTTACTGTTGTTTCATTTCACAAAACTGCAAAAGTCTGGGTAACATTTTGTCAGTAAAAAACAATAAAGAATATGAAAAGCCCATCTTCACAGGACATTGGACAACCTACAGCTATTATCGGATATATCAAAACTGACAAGGAAAACTTTGGTCCTGATTGGACTATATCTCACACGGACAGCACACTCATCCAGCTCTGCTCCTACAAGCCGTTGCTCACCCAACCAAACCACAGGTAGGAAGTTTATGAGCTTAATTGAAGCTGAGGTATTTGGATGACTGGGAAAAAAAATATTGGTTACGTTGCAAAACTGGCCATTAGATTTTCCACAGCAGAGGGATTCTCAGCCCTTGTGGAGCTGGAGGAAGAGTGTAGATTAAATGAGACATTAATTTTGTCACAACACCTTTTACAAAATCTGTGCCACACATTTGCACATCCTTAGCCCTTTTCCCACCTTCTGCTATTCCTTATAAACATCCCAAGGTCACAACAAAGAACGTTTTCCTCGGGAAGAGGAAAGCCATTCCTGGGGTCTTCTTTCCTCCGCTCCATTTTTTTTCCCTTTTTTGCTGTGCTACAGGGACTAGGCTTTAATGTCACTTTGTGTCTTTCTAATATTGCATCAAGAACTTTATGTGTGTGTGTAAACTATAGCCAAATTGGGTCACAGAGAAATCATTAGCGACATTGTTTGTCCCTGTGCTGCTTAAAATAGGAGAAAAACAAATGCACGAAAAGCCAAATAGGGGTCAGAGCCTCAGCCACAGATGTGCAATAGAGCCTCATGTGCACCGCCCGACACCCCAGAATTCCCACCGGCATGCCTAAAAAACCTCAGTGTGGCTCTTCATTTGCGTTATACCATGGCACATCTGCTTGTGGGTTTCTAAGAGACTGTATTTAAAGCATAAAGGTTTGGTATGAAGGGAAATAATTAACCATGTTCCTCAGCACCTGGCCCACAGGGACACTGCAGCACTTGCAAATGACAAAGTCTCTTCATATCTCATGTTGCCAGAAGTGAGTCCCGGACTGATTCAGAACGATCTGGGTGATATGCCCTTCCCCAGAAGATAGTGTGGAGATGCACAGGTGTACTGTAGCGCACAGAACCTTCTTCAAGGGCGCTGAAGGTCAACAGTCTGTTCTCCAGCTGACAGTGACTGGGCATTCCTTCATTTCTTAAAAGCAATGTGCGGGCTCTTTAATGAGACACTGAAGACCTTCCAGTCTGGAAGCATCCATCTGTGAAACAGCTCACACAAGAGTCCAGACCACTGACTAAAACCCTTTTCCATTTTTCTCAGTCCTGATGCATCTCCCTCAGTCCTACTGGAAAAGATGTTTCTAGATTTATCAGATGTCATTTGGGTTTGCATTTCCTTTGATTAAGCACGGGGAAACTGCCTTCTCCTCAAGTCCCAGATTTCTCAAAATGGAGTAAAAACAGATAGGATAAAGAAGAGCTCCTTCTCTCTCTCTCTCTCTCTCTCTCTCTCTCTCTCTCTCTCTCTCTCTCTCTCTCTCTCTCTTCCCCCCCCCCTCCTGATATAACTACTGAATATGTGCAAGCAACATGGGGGGTCATGTTGAGTTACCCAACCCTCCCCTTTAATATCACCACTGAAGGTTTTATATGTAATATAATTTTTTCTTGACATATTTTTCTGGTTTATAGAATATTTTTATTCCCCTTTAAATTTAAGGAGAACACTGGGCACAATTCAGGGTTGTCACTGTCCATCCAACAAGTAATGGATACTTTAGATGTTTCTAGAAAGTACAGAGAGGCAATAAACATCCCTTTCAGGAACCAGCATCTCAGTCCCCAGAAATCATATGCAGGGACGGACATCACTGAGCAGAAGTACGTATCCGTAGCTTTGCTTTAATGCGCCTGCGCTGTCCAGTCTGCGCCTTGGCTCCCGTAGTCCACAGTCAGCTCTGTTCTGACGGCTCTCAGGTGTTTCCATCGCAATTAGCCCCGTTTTCTCTTCTCCACAGCGGAAAAGTGACAGGGAGCTAAAATCCTCTAGGCACGCGCGCGACCGCGCGGCGGTGTGATTGAGTGATCTCATTTCAGGGCTTTTTGTTAGACAACAGGCAGAGCTCTATGAAGATTGATACAGAAGTGCCCGGCTCGGCTGGCTGGATCATCAAATGGATTGATATGATACTCGGGCAGTGGATGAAGACAAAGTAACTGTTATCATACTCAATACACGGGCTTGTCAGAGGCGGAAAATCACACCGTGTCCCCAATGATGGGAGACTTTCATGACTGTCATACGAATTTAGTAGCTTGATGTCATGGGCAGGCTGCTGGGCCCAAAACTTATTTGCAAGAAAAGTAAAGGACACTTCCGAGCCCAGCCTGTGGAGACCTGAAAGGTTGTCCTTCTCCTGGGGAGGACCTTGGATAAATCTGAAAAAAAACAAAACAAAACAAAACAAAACAAAACCCACAGGGCTGCCGTTTTCAATAAGTGGAAAGTCTTAGAATATTTTTATTTAAGATCATGGTTGAAGCCCAGATACTCCAGAGACAAGATTTTATCTTATATCTGGGGAAAGAAACAATGTAGATTCTGAAAGAAAAAAGTTACAATTTATGGGTCTGCTTGCCACATCTATATGGCTCATTTTCTACACATGCAGTAGGAAAGACATCAGTGCTCACCCAATATTTTGATTGGAAAATTGAGGCTCACCAAGAGGTGGAGAGACTTGTCATAATCGGAACCCATTTCCTATGGCACTGAGTGGCCCCACCCAGGGTCTTTGGCTCATATCACCAACCACCCTGCATTGCCCTGACTTGATCAAGCATTTATCCACCCTCCACCTTACATCCCTTTTGTAATTGCAAGGATTACTGGGAGGGCTGTTAGATAGTGTGGGAACTGTCGCCTCACCTGCAGTCGTTGGCCAAGCGGAGTCTGCTCAATACAGATAGTAAGTACATCCCGGAACTTTAAAAATCACAATGGCTAAGAGGATAGCCATACTCTTCTCTTCCACGTAAGTCTGGATGAGGAAAAATAAACTTCCTGAACCCCAGAATACAAACCCCATAGACCCACCCCTGCTTGGTGAGGAGCACCTACAACCAGAGCTGGATACCTGGTGGATCCCAAGGGCAGAGTCTATAAAGTAACCACCATGCACCAGGAGAAGCAAAGCCAGCAATGCAGACAGAGGCTGGTCCAGGTGGAAAGGCCGCACCTACAGGGGCTGTAGCAGGTGGCGGAGGTCTGCAGGGCTTTGTGAAAATGGAAGAACGTTGCTGAATGATCTGTAGGGTGAAGCTTTTGGGAGCTGCAGGATGTAGAGTCTCTTGTGAAAAGGGAGGCATGGGTGGTGCTCTGGACCAAGCTCAGCATAGACCACTTGGGTGAAGCATCAGATGAGAACGAGAAGGAAAGTTCTGGGTGAGCATTAGACTGTCCTGGAGAAGAGTGAGTTGGCAGTTCTGGGGCAGCAATGGGTCAGAACAGTGGCCTGTGATAGGTGGGGTCAGAAACCAGAGCTTCATGTCAGTCAGACCCAGTCTGATCTTGCCGAGAGATGCTTGGCTGAGTGTAGGCTCAGAAGAGAAAGCACTTGCTGTGCCTCTTGGTGATTCACTCCCAGAAAAAGGCCATGAAAGTTCAGTTCTGAGCCCCAAAAAGAAAAGCACTGGGACCTGGACTAAGCCAAGGAAGACAAGGCATTAGATGATGCTTTACAGCTCTGCAGAGCTTAGGCTGACAATATGGCTCAGGGTCTCAGGATGCTTACTTACCACCCTGCCTGATGCCTCGGGACTCACAGTGGAGAGTTGGCCAACTGAATCTGCAGATTGTCCTCTGACTTCCACACACGTGTTATGGCATAAGTGCACACGAACATGAGAAAGAGGGTTAGGACAGTCGAGGTCTCCACCACAGCTCAAGGCTCTGTGAAGAGAAGATGAACAACAGATGTCTGGAAATGCAAGTGTGATTTGAGCTCTTGTTGGTGTGGAAGCTCAAGCCAGGACTCTTGCTTCTGTGCCCCAAAGCCATGGGGTCCATGAAGAAGTAGTTTAAAAAGAGAGATACTTGGTTTACAGACCATTAGGGTTAAGTGTTCTGGAATGTTCTCTCTCCTGGAACAGGTTCTAGATCTGCATGAAGGACAGTGGGGGGGGGGGATCTTGAATCCAAAAGCGACAGCCTTGCCTTTTCCAAGGAAGAGCAAATATTTGTTTTATGGACAATTAGATGGACATTTCAGCAAAGTTTTGCTGCCAATCAGATTCCTCAGATCTAATGGCTTAAGTTACCACGATTTTGAGTTTGCAGATAGCTGACTCAGAGGGTCTACTTTGTTTCTACCCCAGCTACTTCAGCTGGGGCTGCTCTCTTGACTGAGAGATGCTCTTCCAAGATGTCACCCTGGAAAGTCTGTCCTGGCTATGGCTGTCTTCTAATCTGGATCTTTCTGTGCTTGAGCCTCTCACTCCCTGAATAGCACCTGTGTGTCAGGAGGAAAAAGAGGAGGCTCTGTGTCCCTTTGACGTGCTATGGTGTATACAGATGTCTGTGACTATTAGCACTCGCCCATTCTCCGGCATCATGCTGATTGCCAGGCTCAGGCTACTGTGGGCATGCTGCGTGTCCTGGGGTGACAACCGAGCTTTCATAGCTCAGGGTATTTGTCTGTGTCCCTCATTGCTTTTTGCAAAGTCAGCATCTCTTGCTGGGGTAAGACTATTTATCTGCTCATTGCCCAAAGACAAAGGAGCTAATAGAACTGATGAAGACCCAAGCTTCTTGTGTTATTAAAATAGCTAATCACTTTTCCTCATTATTATTTTTCAGAGTTAAAGGGCCCCTAGACCCTCAGGATATCCGAAACCCCCAGTACCAACAACTCCAATGTTATGCGATCTTAAGATCTCAACTAAACAAAATGAGTCTGAAGATTCCACAGCCCTGCATCCCCATCAATTTGCAATCTGTCCCTCTCCTGAAGGTTAATTTTATGTCAGCTTGACAAAGTTAAGGGACATACAGATAACAAACAGCACGAATAGCAACCATCTCTGGATATGTCTGTGAGTGGGTGGGAGATTAATATTTGAATCCGTTAACTCCCTGAAGACCAGTGTTAGCCAATGCAAAGGGCTTTATCCAAGACATAGAGACTGAGCAAATGTGAAGGCAAAAGATGGGAGAGAGTGTAATTACCCCGCCCCTCCAGCTGGGATATTCAAAGTCTGCCCTCAACCCTCTGAGCTCCTGGGTCTCGGGCTTTCAAACTCACTGAGTAACATCAGCATCTGCCTCAGTCTGCAGCTTACATGTGGCAAGCTCGGGGCTTTAAAGATTCCATGATTATAACACACGGCTCCTCTTCCCTCCCCTACTCTTGAGAAAACTGAGACTGACACTCATTCCTATCCTTAGTAGGAAATCTTTCTGCCATGAGGCATTCCATCCCTTGCTGTTTCCCTTGACTACCAAAGTTGCTTGGCATCTAACCCCACCCCTTTACCTGTTGTCCTGGGGGTCAGCACTGGCATATTCCTTTCCATATCATTAGGATGGATTGCTTTGAATCCCAGATCCCTCCTCTTTCATAAAAGGCTGGCCCTAACAGTTCTTTCTCTTCCAAGATGGCACCCTGGAAAGTCAGTCCCGGCAATGGCTATGGCTGTCTTCTGGTCCAGATCTTTCTGTGCTTCAGCCTCTCACAGTATGGCACCTGTGTGTCTGCAGCTCTCTGTGTGACTGTGGATATCTTATTCCCTTTATCTTCATATATTTGACTCACCATCTCTCAAGGAATCATTTCTATTGTACTTCATGCACAAACGAGGGTCCTTGAGGGAAATGCTAGCATCTGTTGTCTTTTCTAGTTCTTTCTCTTTTCTAGATGCCTTGACCCTGGCTGTTGGACTTTCCTTGGGATAAGCTTGGGCAGTGTGGCACTTGCCATTGGAGGATAGAATCATCTACATCAACACTGGATCCCACATACCACTGACACTTTGCTGTGACAGTCACTGCTCTACCCTCCAGCTCTGCATTAAAGGAGTCTAGATGCTGAACCCCATGCAGAGGTCAGTGGCCTGGGAGAGCCTCCGCCTCTCCAATAGGTTTCTGATGGCTGAAAACCATTGTATTCTTTATACAATAAAATTTGAATCATGTTTTAGTTGTTTGGTGAACGGCCCTATCCTGAAGACAAGTAGCTCCGAAGGAGGTAGATGGTGACACCATTTGTGGGTTCTAACTCACTATCTGAGTTTATTAGCAGATCTAGCCATATCTTTATTGCAGCCCTCCAATAGGCTGGTTGAAATAGCACTCTACACCGATTCCAGGTGGAGAGCCATGTTAATTGCTTTCCCTCTTGGGACAAAAATGCCTGACAGAAGCTGTTCAGAGAAGGGAGGTTTCACTCACTCATGGCTCAGGGGCTCAGCCTCTCACAATCAGGTATCATGGCTGCGACAGTGGGAGGCAGCTGACATTGCATCTCTGAGCAGGAGGTGGGGAGAGACAGTGTTTCCTGGCTCAGCTTTCCCACTTGCCTTCAGCCCAGTACCTCAGTCTGTGGGATGGTAACATGCCCATTTGGGTGGGACTTCCTACCTCAGTTACCCCGGCCAATCTACAAACTCCCTCATACATGTGCCCAGAGCTTTTCTGCTAGATGAGTCTGGATGCTGTACGTTGACCATATTAACCATCAGAGTAGCACAGAGGAAGTGTCGATTATTTTATCACGAGGATTAACTTTTTATATATCTTTTCTCCACACCCAGGCTCAGCACAGTTGTATCCGTACCAGCAGTGGAGGAGGAGGTAGAGTGTCTTGTAGTTGTGTCTGTTTGCCATGTTCCCAGAAGTCCACTCATTCTATGCAATTTTCTTATCAGGACTCCACAGAGGGACACCACATTTTTACACCCTGGCGATCGGCATGGTAGCTTTGGGTCACAGACTAGGGTCCTTCCTATCTGCAACCACATGACAAAGATGTCCCTTCCCTCTTTTACCAACTGTCTTAGTCAGGGTTTCTATTCCTGCACAAAACATCATGACCAAGAAGCAAGTTGGAGAGGAAAGGGTTTATTCAGCTTACACTTCCACATTGCTGTTCATCACCAAAGGAAGTCAGGACTGGAACCCAAGCAGGTCAGGAAGCAGGAGCTGATGCAGAGGCCATGGAGTGATGTCACTTACTTGTTTGCTTCCCCTGGCTTGCTCAGCCTGCTTTCTTATAGAACCCAGGTCTACCAGCCCAGGGATGGCACTACCCACAATGAGCTGGGCCCTCCCTCCTTGATTACTGGTTGAGAAAATGCCTTACAGCTGATCTCATGGAGGCATTTCCTTAACTGAGGCTCCTTTCTCTGTGAAAACTCAGGCTTGTGTCAAGTTGACACACAACCAGCCAGTACACCAACCCTTTACTCTAAAAACAGTACATCATTTTAGACAGCCACTCCAAACCACCTCCAACTAAACTTGCTTGGCTTCATTAAAAAAAAAAAATGCTGGAGTAAGTTGTTTGAGGAGAGAAGAGAGCATGGATAAAACATAATAAGAGGGAAAGGAAACATTTCCATCATTACATAACAATCCAGTTTTTCATCACCACATTGAACAGAGTATGGAGTCTCTGTCTCCCAATTCTGTTATTTGCATACATCGTATTTTTTTAAGAACAATTACTTAGAATGCTTTTTTGAAATCCTAACCACGGGCATGACTCCTGGGAGGAGCATTATAAGAGTGAGCTAAACCACAACCACAACTATCATGACCTCCGTTTGGTTCTGCTGGCTTCTCTCGAGGCCTCGGTGGCAACCATCTTCTTAATGATCCAAGATTATTATATTTGAAGTGACACTGAAAGTTCATATTCCTATGTCAAAATGACCTTTGCAAAATCAAACCTGAAGGGAATAACTTAGCGATGGTATACTTGGACATGGAGGAAGGTGCCCATGGTCAGTATAGCTAGGGCGCACCTTGTAAGCATCGCACGGGGCATGTTAGCAATGTACAATGTCCAAAGTTACCCTCTGGATGGTGTATGAACCAAGGGCTCTCCACTGTACCCTTCCAGAGAAGTTTTTAGTATCTGATCTCCCTCCCCTTTCTAACTGTAGCAACCCATCAGCCATTGACATCTGACTACACTATGGAGAAACTGCTTGTGTCCATTCAAATGTGGATGTCCCCTGCATAGTGCTACATACACAATACCCACACTTACCTGTCCTTATTGATCTTAACGTACTGAAATTAAAATACCAAAAGGTCCAATCTCTCTTCTAAATACGATGTAAAGTTTCTGCCACCGATTAGGCTAAGCAACCAGGAGGCATGTCAGAAGAACAAACTTTCAAAATGAAGATCAGAATCCCAAATAATTGAGGAATTGTGCCCTAGTTTTTTGTATCCTCAACACAATGCTATTATCTAAGCAAGTATGGTGGGACTCCAGGATGCTTTCTGTACACAGGGTGGGGACAGCGACCATGTCAATATGTTGTCTCTAACTCCTCCAGGGAAGAACTCAGCATTCTCTTAGAATGTCCCATGGGATTTTGTATCATAACACACTTAAAAGAGTGGAGAACCCTTCCATGTTTAAGTTTCTGCAGGTTTCTTTTTCTATCATACAACCCCCTCTTAACAATTGTCTGCCTTTACTTGTCTTTGAGAAAAATGTTGCTTTTGCCTTTTAAGTCAGAATCATACATTTCTGGCCAGAAAGTACAGTGGTGGCAATGCTGATGACTCATTCTTCAACTATTTCCCAAAATGTTGTTCATGCTCACGAAGCCTACAGTGCACAATAAATATTTACAAACATTTTGTTTGAAGAACAGATGGGGGCTGTGCTTTGAGGCCGAACATTTGGGCCTGAGATTAAATGATGATTTTTCCCTTCTGTGTGGTTGATGGTATGAGGTCTTGGCTAGCACATCCTCTCCTGGTGGATATCTGTGGTTCCATGATGCTAACCAGGGCTTTTCCAGTGAGTAGTCCTACCCCTCTTTGCACTTGGCCAGATCGTCGAGGCTCTCCTGGAGTGCTACAGAGGCCAGAGCTGACGCTCTCACTTTGTAAAGTGCTGCCCAGAAATCTGGCTGTTACAGGCGGGAGGCAGGAGGTCAGGTGACTGTTCCCTCATTTGTCAAAGTTGTCAGGTTTGAGAGTAGCACCATGCCCTGTCTGAACCCACAAACTTGGCCATCTTCTCCTTGACAAAATCTCCACTGATGCTCTCAGTCTGATGGATAGAGAATATAATACAGGAATATGGAGTCCCCACTGGAGGTCACCCCACTTGGAAGCCACTGAATGCTTGACTCACCAGAGGGCTCCTAGGAAAGAAAACACCCCAATACTTCAAATGCTATAGATTATCAAATTTATCACATACCTCCACAATCCAGTAACAGTATCTTTTGTATTTAGAAAGTCTACAAAAAATTAACCCAGTATTCCTTGCCCTTGTTATCTGGGGCCTGGGTGTGGGAACAGCATCACATGAGGGAGACTCCTGAGGAGACTAGCAACTTTAGACCCCTGCCTTCATCACCAATCGTGGACCCTTGCCCTGCCTCCTGCTTCTGCATAGACACTTCTTTATTTAGAAGTCCATTCTCAGAAAGAAAGCCTGGCTTCATAGAAATGATATTTGAATTCCAGAGGCTCAGAGCTAGTGTGCAAAACTGAGACTTCACGCACCAAGACTTGGATCAGATGTCTGTGCCCTGAGATGTCAGAGCTTTAGGTTAATGTAGGTACTTTATTGGAGCAGATGCTGACCACTCGGGGCTTATAGGGCCAGTACCCATAAGTTAGAAGTTTATCTCTGAGTGCCGGGTGTTAGAACTTGGTGCTTCAGCCCTGGGAAATGCTCTCGAACCTGGCCAGTCCTTGCACTCTAGACTTCTATCTTTGTTTTTGTTTGTTTGCTTGCTTTTGCAATCTCTAGTCCTCTGGCCACAGTTTCTCCATTGTCCGTCTTAGCTCACTGAAGTTTCTGACCACCAACCTCCAGAATTGTTTAGCCTTGTCCCAGCTGTGTTACAGCTCATGGTGCATCTCAGGCAGGTGACTCTTAAATCTCAGTGGTTGTCTAGAACTTTCTGTGTTATTTCAGATCTGATCTCTGAGTGTCTGAGTTCTTCCCACTAACCTCCATCCAACTGCATGACAGTTGTAATGCAACCATCTAGAATCACCAGGGATGAGAATCTCGAGGAGAAATTGGCTAGATTAGGTTGGTCCTCGGACATGTCTATAAAGGGGTATCTTGGTTATATTGTGACTGCCCACTACACATGGTACGATTCCTATGACGTCAGGTTATAGACTGGAGATGCAAGGCAGCACAAGATGAGCACCGAGAAACCATTTGTTTCTTCTCTATACTCGTGATTGTGGATGTTCCCAGTTGCTCCAAGCTTCTGCTGCTGTGGCATCTTTACAGTAAGGGACCATAACCTGGAATTCTGTGCTACAATAAATGTCTTGTCTTCTAATTTTCTGGGAGAATTCGATCACACCAACCAGAAAGGACCCTAAGACGCTCCCTGCTCTTGACGAGCATCTGGGATACTACTACCTGTTACTGTTGCTGCTGAATCTGGAAACCACAGAATCACATCCCCCAGTCTGGTTTGCTTGTGGTAAGAATCCACACGTAGACAAACAGCACATTCGAAGGAGAGCTTTAATCTGGACCAACTTCCTAACCCAGGAGAGATCCTGCCAAATAATCAAGTATTGGCAAGAAAACAGTAATTAATTATATTAATTACTACCAAAGGGATGTGGCAGGACTGTGTGGTCATCTTAAAATCCCTGTCAATTACCACACAGATTCCACTTCCAGCAATCACTGGCCTCATGTACAGACCAATCCTTGTGTAGCACCAACAGTGGTGCCTCCTCCATTGGCTAGAGCAAGAACAGCTGTAAGTGGAGCAGGTATACACAGATACATCCATCAACAGTCCAGCTGAAGTGATCAGGACCAGAGCAAAACCTCCCACAGCAGGTATCCTGGCTACTGTGGTCATTGCAGCTGATTTACATCTTCCTTAAAATTCCCAAGCAGTATCCAAAGCATCCAGACTTCTAGAATGATGATTTGTCTGGTTGCCAAAAGAGACTGGACTGGCAACTCTACCAAATACAGCTGGATACAAAAGAAGAATCTAGAAACTGTCAACCCAGGTGAAAACAGTCTGCTGCTCTTAGTCACTGCCCTATATCTGCAAATCCTGACCACAGCAAATTATAAAATAAAGCATTAAATTGGGGACTTGCTTACAGTTTTGAAAGGTTAGTGGATTCATGTGGTGGGAAGCATGGTAGCAGGCAGGCATGGTTCTGGAACAGTGACTGAGAACTCACATCTTATCCAAGATAGAGGCTGAGAGACTGGGCCTAGCATGAAGTTTTGAAATCTCAAAGTCCACCTCTAGTGACATGCCTCCTCCAGCAAAGCCATACCTCCTAATTCTTCCTAAACAGTTCTACTAACTGGAAACTAAACATTTCCATGTATATGCCTATGGGAAGCCATTTTCATTGAAACTCCTCTCTAGACAGCTTAACTCATTTGAAAAGAAACAAAACAGTTTCCTATTATTGAATCTAAAGTCTAGAAAATAACAACATAGCATTTATTACCTTAGCCTGATCTCCAAAGCAGGGTACATAACACTAAAAAGACAGAAAATAGCATTGACCATAAAGCCACTGCACGCCCAACCTGTAATTTCTGGACAAGGAATATTTTAAGTTGTCCTGTGTAGGCTCATTCATTATTTGTCTTTGAACTTCAGCCATGTCTGCGGGAAACTATAACATGTGAATCATGGGATGCCCACAGACTTGCAGAGAGCACAAGTCCTAACCTACCCAAAGGTGAAACCCCCAGACCTGAGATAAATCACCAGCAAGGCAGTTTACAAATGCTGCCTGAAGTTACAGCCTTAGGAGAATGCATTAACCACTGAAACTTTTCAGCAAAGAAGGCAACATCCCTCCATGGCACTGGCTTTCCTTAAGAGTACTACTGCCTTGCTTAAGCTCTGTCCCAGAACTAATTGTGAGGTCGTAGAGAAGTGCTGGGCTAGCCAGTCTAACTGAACTGGCAAAGTCTAGATTCAGGAAGAGATTCTGCTTCAAAAAATGACTTGTATGATACTCTATTGAATAACATCCAAGGCCTCCACATTGTAGACACCACACAGAAGAGACAAGAGGAAGAAAAATAGATATTTGAGTCAGAGTCAGAGCAGAAACTTACAGGACAAAGCTGGAACTTTCTCAGGGACTACTGGCAGTTTGTTGAGCTATCTCTGCCAGTGTGATGAGTTGACTTCTAAAGTCAGTACTGCAACCATCATTACTTAGAAATAACAACAGCTCCCTAACGCTTTGTGCTGTGCTTGTTTAAGCCACAGTGGGAATCCCTCATCCTCTCCTCTGTGCTTATCACAAGGAACCTGCCACCCATCATGGTCTAAATGGAATATAGAAGCTTGCAATACAAAAAGCAGAAAGCAAAGAGCAGCACCAAGGCAGGACCACTTGCTTGGGAGCACCGCCCACAGAAGCAGCTGGTCATTCATCTTGCCTTCAGAGGTGTCAAGGCCGCCTGACTGGGTGATGATCTGGGGCCCAGCTATCACCTCCCCCACCAACCCCTGAATGTGAGTGATGTTGGGGATGGTGCAGAGAGCAGGCCCAGACTGTGGCCAGGAGTCTGGCCAGTCAAAGCAAGCACAGTAAAGATGAAAAAGGGAACTGCTTATAAAATAATGGAGCTCCCTGGGAAAAATATACTTCATGATCCTCTTTGTGGAAAGTATTTATTTCTCTCTGTTTGTGGAAGGGATTTATCACGCCTAGTGCCTTTCTCAGCGCTGAAGCAAACGCAAAAAAATCTATAGAGAGAAAAGGCACTGCAGCTGGAGTAGCTCCCCCTCCCCTCTCTCTTTCTCTTGTTCTCTCTTTTTCTCTCTCTCTGTATCTCTCTCTCCTCTCTCTCTCATACACACATAACATACAATTATAATATATCAGCTACAGTTTGTCTTAGCTGAGTGATATAAATATCTATATAAGCACATGAAACATTTTTCCATCCTTGCCTCTACACACACACGACACACACACACACACACACAGACAGAGATAGAGAGAGAGAGAGAGAGAGAGAGAGAGAGAGAGAGAGATGAAGAGAGAGGATATATATATATATATATATACACACACACACACATATATATACATATCAGATGGCATGTATATGTCATGTACATGATGTTCGCATAGATGATTTAGCCACTTATTAGTATTTTCCTAGAGAAGAGTTGTGTGTGTGTATCTGTATGTGTTTTATATACATATGAGTGCATATATTATGTAGAGTGGATGGTCTATAGCCCAGACCTTTCTTCTTTCCCTTTATATTTACTAATGTTGACTGGGGTATAAATATCCACAGAGGTGTCAAGTCTCGGACTTTGAATAGATCTCTCCACATGTCTAACTCTGCTGTGCCTAACAGCTACTCTGTATGGTAGCTCCCTACCATGTGGGATCTGTATGGATACCTCCCTGGCATTCAGTGACAGAAAGTTGAGAACAGGAGACCAGTCATTCTGTCCCAGGTTTCATGACTATCAGCTGACAGACGAGGCATCAAGGGGCAACCAGTCCCACTCTACATATGAAGACTATGAGACGCAGGAAGGTAAGGACCCTTCTGTGTTTATGTGATTATTTGTGGGGCTCCAGAAGCAGACAGACAACTCAAGACATGCTTGGACCCACCCTGACTCGGGCAAATGACAAGAGTCAATGTCACCTCTGACTTTGCCTAACTGAATGACATCTGCTTCCCATTGTTGTACCTCATTAGAAAGTCTTATCATGGTATAAGAGATTATAACAGCGGTACTGGGCGGTGCTCAGTGCAGCAATAAGTTGATGCACGTTCTGCACATTGTGCCTGCATATAGTGTGCACCATCTGAACCAGTGGGAAGAAGAGCGAATTCCTCCACTTCTTTTGACTCTGGAAGTAATAGATGGCAACTTTCATGTTCAGGGGCTTGACCACATTATTGTTCTTGGTTGCAAATGCCCATACTTACATTAATAACCACTGGCTAGATCCAATAAGAGCTTGAGACCTAGAAGGACAAGAAGTGAGCTGGCATCTTCTTCAAGCAGAGGGCACAATCACAGTAGAGGTGACCCTGCTGGAAGATATAGTACTCTCACACGGGATTTGAGGGTATCTGGTCCATGGAATATAGCTTGGGGCATTACCCAAGCATTCCACGCTCTACAGTCAGATGGGCCTGGCTTTGCCCCAGTGTTACAGAGAGCATACGCAGAGTACTAAGCCAGAGCAATCCAACACAAGGGAGCTGCTCTGACAGGCACCAGATTTTGATTTCACATTATTGTTACACACCAGTAATAGTCACAAGGATGTCAGACACAGGGGTGTAGATAGAATATCTTGTGTGCAGTATGTATGCACCTCCTGTCTATTAGAAAGCCTGTGGTCTATAAGGAAGGGTAGAAGAGAAGTTGGAACATCTGGGAGGCAGAAAGGATTCTGCAATAGAGTAAGATGCAAGAGACTTGTCCAGAAGGATGATAGATGTGTAGTCCCTGAGCACAGGTAACCAGCCATGTGGCACAATATTGATTACAGTAAATGGGTTATGTTCAGTTATGATCTAATTGGAGAAAAGCCTAGCTACACGGCCAAGTTATTTGTAAATATACTTTAAGTCTGAGTCTTTCTTCTGGGAGCATGGGGCTGGGAGGAAGAACCAGGCCAAACTTCTACCAAGGGATGAGTGCAAGTGATTGTTCAGGCAGCTAAAGACAGCCCACGATCATTTTGATTCTGGATCTGCAACACTCTGCTCTCTACAATGATGGAAATCCTAACCATGTAATCTGCTTTGAAGAACCTTTAACACTGTGCTCCATTGTGCTCGTGGTGAGAGTTGCTTCCTTTGCTTGTCAAGGATTCATCTCCTTGGCAGGATGAGGGAAGCCACCCTTTCTATTATGCATGGGAATATACATCCTAAGCAAGAAAGGAGCCACCAGAGTTTTCTGAGTCAGTAAAGCTTCAGAGTGATGCCCATAGAGAAACAGAGTGGGGCTCTGCCCTTCTGCGCCAGAGACAGAAAGGAACTTCTCACTGAACATCTGTACTCAACAGGTGTGGTTAAAGGCCACATGTGTCTGACGGGTTCCATGGTAATCTCACACTGTTTATTCCCTACATAGTGCCATAAGTGGAAGATATGCAACTTCATAAAGCAGGCTCAGATGGGTTTAGTGACCTGCCTGAAGCCACACAGCTGTTAGTCAGCAGATCTGGGAACTGGAGTCAGCTACACAGCATGTTAAAGTCCTGGATTTGGGCACCTGCTGAATTAATAATGTATTATGGCCAAAGATCATAGGGCATTTCTGGCTCAGCTCCCTTAACCTGAATGGAGAAGTTTAAGCTATGTCCCATAAACTTTCACCTTAGGAAGATAGGTTACAGTCACCTGCCTTTTTTCCTTTCTAAGTCTTCTTAGGCTGGTCAGAAACACACAAAAGTCCTCTGCAAGTGAGCTCAAAGAGTAGGATAGTCAGACGAGCAGAGTGGCTGAAGTAACTGGATGTTGCCAGCCAGCATGGAATGAATGGAGGCAACTCCTAAGTGAGCCATGATAGTTACATACCTTTCCTATGTTCAGTAGAGCTCAGGGCCCTGAAGTGCAGGGAGATTCCTCTTATAACTCTGGCATCGATATTTGGATTGAGGTTTGTTGGGACTGGTGCCTAAGCTTTCTTCATATTGTTCATCAGGAACATGGCATTCTCTCTGTCACATCCAAGGGTTCAAGTGACTTCACTGGACATATAGAGCTAACCTAAAATAATCACCATGGTTACAGCTGTGAAGTGCCTTCCAGTGTGACACGACCAACACATAGAGCTAGACAACAAGGCTTAGACTAGAATGTCTCAAGAGTGGAAAATGTCACACCATTCTGGTTCTGGGCATTACGTTTTCTGGATGTACCATTCTGACATCTGTAAGTTCCATAGCCTCAAGAAATGCCTGGGAGAAAGATAGCTCCTGCAAGTTTCAAAGTGGGGAAAGTCTCTCATCGGTAAGTCCCAGAATGTGGAGAGAAGCTTGGGGTGGGGAGATTCACATGTTTCCACTTCTCAAAGCTGCTTTTCAGTCTCCATGGAGGACAGACATGGAAGAGACCACCAGGTGTTTGGGGAAATAGTAACACAGAACGAAGAAAATAATTACTCATAGCCAATGAGCATCTGCTTCCAAATGTCTGTCATGTCTCCCACCTACCACACTAAAGTTGATTGATTGTGTGTCTTTACGTTTAAATATAAAAAAATATCGCTGACCTCAAGCTATATTACAAGGCAATTGTGCTAAAACTGCATGGTACTGGTACAGAGATAGGCACGTGGACCAATGGAATAGAATACAAGATCCAGAAATGAGCCCTCGAATATATGGTCACTTGATTTTTTACAAAGGAGCTTTAAACATTCAATGGAAAAAGGACAGCCTCTTCAACAAATGGTGTTGATTCAACTGGCACTCAGCATGCAGAAGAATGAAAATAAACCCTTTCTTATCTCCTTGTACAAAGTTCAAGTGCAAGTGGATCAAAGATCTCCACATTAAACCAGGTACACTGAAATTATTAGAAGAGAAAGTAGGGAAAACCTTAGAACACATAGGCACAGGAGAAATTTTCCTGAACAGAACACCAATTGCTTGTGCTCTAAGGTCAAAGATTGACAAATGGGACTTAATGAGATTACAAACTTTCTGTAAGGCTAAGGAAACTGTAAAGTAAACAAAACGGCAGCCAACAGATTGGAAAAAGATCTTTACCAACCCCACATCAGATAGAGGCCTAATATCCAAGGTATACAAAGAACTCAAGAAGCTAGACACCAGAGAATCAAACAACCCTATTAAAAAATGGGGTACAGAGCTAAACAAACAGTTCTCAATTGAGGAATATCAAATGGCTAAGAAGTATCTAAGGAAGTGCTCGACATCATTAGCCACCAGGGAAATGCAAATCAAAACAACCCTGAGATTCCACCTCACACCAGTCAGAATGGCTAAGATCAAAATTTCAGATGACAGCAGATGCTAGCAAGAATACGGAGAAAAAGGAACGCTTCTCCACTGTTGGTGGGGTTGTAAACTGGTACAACCACTCTGGAAATCAGTCTGGCGGTTCCTCAGAAAATTGGACATAGTACTACCTGAAGAACCAGTTATTCCACTTCTGGGCATATACCCCAGAGAAGCTTCAACATACAACAAAGACACATGGATCACAATGTTCATAGCAGCCCTATTTATAATAGCCAGAAGCTTCAAAGAACCCAGATGTCCTTCAGTAGATGAATGGATACAAAAATTGTGATATATTTACACAATGGAGTACTACTCAGCTATCAAACACAATGACTTTATGAAATTCTTAAGAAAATGTATGCATCTAGAGAATATCATCCTGCGTGAGATAACCCAGTCACAAAAGAACAGACATAATATACAGTCACTGATAATTGGATACTAACACCAGAAAGCTCTGAACACCCCAGAAACAACTCACAGACTATATGAAGTTGAAGAAAAAAGAAAAGACAAAAAAATGAAAAACCATTATGCTTAATCTTTACACACCAAGAAAACTTTGACTAATTCCAGGTTATATCATGTTTTACATGTACTTTATGCTCGTTGAAATTAGTAAGATCTTAATGCATACTATCAAACCTTTAGAAAACAAGTACTGATAAAAATGTATTCGTATACTTTGATGCAAAAATGCTAAAAATCTGTATATTTGACTTTGTTTTTTAAATTAAAGTTGTTCAATTAAAAAAGAAAAAAAGAAATAAATATGAAAGGAAACAAGGAGTCAGACCATCTCTAGATTTCTCCTCCCAAACAAAATCTTTGGTAACTACTAAGTCCTAGAAAGGCTTGCTTTAAGGCCAGATTCTATACCCAGCTGCACTATCTCAGATGGGATTGCTTCTGCCACACACTTTCTGCTGGTCACAGGAGCCAAGGATCATGAAACTCTTGGTACTTACAAGGTGACTCACTCCTGTGACACTGGAGGTCTGGATATTCAGAAAATTCCACTAGGGAATAAAGCAAACCCCACTGTGAGTGGAACCTGAAGCCAGTGTGGACTTTGAAGAAGAAAAAGCAAGGGAACCTAAAATAAAAATGCAAAGTAGACGAAGGGACACCAATGGAGCCGGGTGAGGCAGCCATTTTGCAGGTGCACAGCTGAACAACTTCTCAACAGATAGATGCCTCCGGGGAAACCAGAGGGTGAAGAGCTAAACCCAGTCAAGGCTTCCTAATGTGCGTCCTCAAAGCACCACCTTCACCACTGCCATAACATGTATCCAATCTATTTCTCTTTATCTTTCAGAATCCACATGTCAACAGCCCCTAGGATCCTAAATACCATGGAGGTTAAGCAAGGTCAACTTTGAGGGCTTAATGTGAGTCTCACAGAGCCCAGGAGCCAGGTAGAAATTGGGGAGCTGAAAAACAGAGGCCTGAGAACTTCAGTCTCACAAAGAGACAGTGCCCACAAGTGATAAGCAGAAATAACACAAAGGCACACGGAACAGAGTCCCAAAGGAAGACCATGCCAAGAAAAGAAACACACATTGACATGGCAAAGAACTAGAAAATAATCGCTTATGTCATACATTAAAATGCTAATATGTGCCTTAGAGGGCTTCCCAGGGGAAGAGATTAGGTGGGGGGGGGGCATTTTTTCAACAGTCTGCAAACCACCTGCAGTTACAGTGCTGATGGGATTAAACAGTATCAGCACTGGAATGTCAAAAACTTTGGGAGAAACCCACATTTTAAAAATGAAGGTGAGCCTGCATGCTGCCTAAAGTCAGGAGTTGCTGCTGATCAGTTGTGCAAAAATCTCAGTAATTCCCTTCAAAAGCAGGAAATGCTGTGGTTTGTTTAAGTTTCTCTGGAGGTGATCAATTGAAATCCCTTGTCTCTCTTACTTCACTGCGCCCCACCTCCTCTCTTTCTTTCCTTTCTTCCCCCTTCTTCTTTCTCTCTTCTCTCTCTCCTTTTTCTTACCTTCATCCTTCTTGGCTTCATTTTCCCTTCCTTTCTCTCTCTCTCTCTCTCTCTCTCTCTCTCTCTCTCTCTCTCTCTCTCTCTCTCTCTCTCTCTCTCTCTCTCTCCACACACACACACACACACACACACACACACACACAATATTTTTCAAAGAAAAAAACAGTCAGCAGTCATTAGCAACATGAATTCAGTACAGAAATGCAGAGCTGACAGCTCTTATTGTCACCCAAGGCAGAACGAGGCAGACCTACATTTGTAGATCTGCGTAACTTAACATATCAAATATTAGTGTCAAATGCAAATAAGGGCAGATAATTTTAGAGTTGTTGTTACATGACATTCAAAATCACAAGCTATGTTCTGCAACACTCAGAGAAAGATAAAAATGAAAAATGAAGTTAATGAAAAGTTATTGCCTTACTGAGGACTGCAGAATCAGGCACTTTACATTAAAATAAAATCTTTGCAGTACACTAAAGCTTATAGAAAATAATAATTTAAGAGTGAATCACTCTAATGGAATATTCTCATTTCCACACCACAAATAGTCTCCCAGCTGAATCTGAAGACTTTATTTTTACATCGCAGAGGTTTTACATGCAGAAGCTGGGAAGGTTTCCAGGTCATCAGGGGAAGGTAGGCACTGTGCTGTCTGTGAGCTGAGCTCCAGATTTCATAGGCCTATCTCCACCTAAACAACCTGAGTATTTGCACTGGCCGGTGATGTGCATCTGATCTCTGCAGCGCCTCTCATGACACATTGTGTCAACCAGCCTTCTCTAGAGGGACTGAGGCAACAGAGTGAATATACACAACAAAGGAGGTTTCTTAGATTGGCTTCTACTGTACTGGGGGAGTCCAGCAATGTCTGTCTGCACCCTGGAGAGTCAGAGAACCACTCTTCACGTAGATGAGGCTACTCAGTCCACAAGGCTGGTTGCCTCAGTAGTTTCCATCTGATGCTGACATTCTAGAGGACTCCCAGAGATCTGCTTGTTTGTAACTGTACTGGCTGGTTTTGTGAGTCAACTTAACACAAGCTGGAGCTACCATAAAGAAAGGAGCCTCCCTTGAGGAAATGCTTCTATGAGATCCAGCTGTAAGGCATTTTCTCAACTAGTGATCAGTGGGGGAGGGCCCAGTCCATTGTGGGTGGTGCCATCCCTAGGCTGGTAGACCTGGGTTCTATAATAAAACAAGCTGAGCAAGCCAGAGGAAGCAAGCCTGTAAATAACATCCCTCCATGGCCTCTGCATCAGCTCCTGCTTCCTGACCTGCTTGAGTTCCAGTCCTGACTTCCTTTGGTGATGAACAGCAATGTGGAAGTGTAAGCTGAACAAACACTTTCCTGCCAACTTGCTTCTTGGTCATGATGTTTTGTGCAGGAATAGAAACCCTGACGAAGACAGTGGCCCAGGTTAAAGACAAGGTTGGAAGGTGGGACAGTTGGAAGGCCTGCTCAGCTTGATAATGACATCAATGTAAGTCTTACGGGTTGCTGCCTTAGCAGCAGCAGCAATGGGATGGATACAAGCAAGAAGTAAAGGTGGACAGGCAGTTAGGATTGCTTTCACATTTTACGTATGCTTGGGCTACTGCAGGAAGTGACAGCCTACTCTGTGAAAGCATTCTCTGCCTTTAGTGAGTTTTTGGAAATGATCTCACAAACCCATCCAGAAGCAAGTCTCTCAGTTCTATCCAGATGCCATCAAACTGATAATGAACATTAATTACTACAGAACTTGAGAGATGGCTCAGTGGTTAAGAATGTATTGCTCTGACAAAGAACCTGCATTCTGTTCCCAGCACCCCGCCACTCTGGTGGCTTACACCCTCTTCTGGCCCCTGGTACTCAGACTCACATACTCACACACATACACTTACTCTTTTTAAGTCATCATTAAAAAAATGATCAGCCAGCACATAGATCTAAGCATAGGTCCCAGGATTCAAGTCACCTGAATGGAAGTATGGGACCAAGAAGTCTCTCCTTGCCTCTGAAACCAAGACTTCGAAGTCAAGGTGGGCATGTGGTCAATTGCCCAAGGGTTCAAGGCTGGCCTGTTTGAAGGTGGGTTCTGTGACCTTTATATTCCTGGTAATCCTCAGCTTTCACTGGAGTGGACGACAGAGAATAAAAGTGTACTTGGTGCTTGGAGCATTCATATCATATGACACAAATTTTTCAGGAACAGTGTCTTTGATGATTAAGGGTTAGAAAGAAAGACTGTTTTCAGAATCAGGAACACTGATACAAGGGACAGAAGGGACAGTGATGGATTGGAGGTCACTGGCTTTGGTCAGGCTAAGTCACTACAGTCTTAGGAGCACCATTTCCCTTGTTACTCTCTCTTCCAGGCAAAATCTCTATATCACCAATGCCATGCTGTTTCTTGGTGCATCAGGTCATCTAGTAAGGCAGAACATACATGTGATAAAAGCCACCACTAGAAAGTGTGGGACTCCTGGCAGTTCTGACACACATCAACAGGTATACAGGCTTCACTAGCATGACATAGGTCTCCTCCTCACCAAAAATTAGATGCTGGGTGCTCTGCATCCCCCATTTTGTTTCAACCCCTTTACTTTATTGTCCCATGACAGTTCCATCCCAGGAACTAACTCTTTGGTCTCTAATTCTTACATAATGCCATTTTTAAAGAGATGTTTAACCTTTCAAAGATTATAAATAGAGAGGAGATGGGGGGGCATGAGTGCAGTTCCCTGTTGACCAGAAGAGGACGTCAAACCCCCTGGAGCTGAAGTCATTCAGGTCTTTGCAATAGTCTCGCACCGTGTGCCAATAAGGTCCTTTCATCTTGTTGCTTAGCTCCAGGATTCATCCTTCTGATTCTGGGTGACACTCCAAGGTGGAAACAGACTTCTGTGGGTTCATCCTTCCATTTACTGACATGCTTAACTAGCTTTAGCTTGAGTCAATTTTTCTTTTTAGTCTTTCCTGAATAAATACCTCATTGTACCTCTGGGTCATACAGTAAATATATGTTGTAATTACCAAACTGAGCCATCTTCCAAATGGGCTCTACCATCTTTATTTTAACCTTTATCAACAAAACATGTGCACCCCAGCTGTCCCCACTCTCACTGCACCCATGTGGCCACGCTGGCTTTGTCTCCACCATCGTCCTGAATTCAGATGATGTTGTTCACTTCTCCTGTGCCCCGTTCACCACACACAGAGCAGGTTGGCCATCTGTGTGTTTCCCACCTGGATTCATTAAATGTTCTGTTTGCTTTAACCCAATTATAAGTTATTTTTTATAATTTCCCCATCCCAAATGCTTCACTGACTACATAGTGCAGATAGTTTCCCAAGATTTTTAATACCCTTTTAATTGTCTTAATTCTTTTAAGGTTTTCATATTGATAGAACCCAATGTGTCCTTTTCATCTTTTATGTGTTGTGACTTTATGTCTTGTCTAAGAAGTCTTTGCTTAATCCAAAGTATTCTACTACATTTTTCTATAAGTTTATATTTGTGCTTTAATATTAACTTTTGACCACATGCTCCATTCCAAGTGTACTTTTGTACATGAGAGAGAGAAGAGGAGGAGGAGAGGGAGCAGGAGAAGGAGAAAGAGGAGGAAGAGGAGGAAGAGGAGGAAGAGGAGGAGGAAGAAGAAGAAGATGAAGAAGAAGAAGAAGAAGAAGAAGAAGAAGAAGAAGAAGAAGAAGAAGAAGAAGAAGAAGAAGAAGAAGAAGAAGAAGAAGAAGAAGAAACCAGTTGACCCATTTGAAAAAAATATAATCCTTTGCTTGTTGAGCTGTATATTTGGAATGCTTCTCATGACCTTCTGTGTGTCAGATTGTTTTAGACCATCTTGTTCACACTTCATATACCCCACTGCCTCTGATTGCCCCCTCTAGTCTTCTCTCCTCAGCTATATGGGGTTAGGGGTGTGATGTACATAAGCAAATATATACTTCAAAATGCCTAGCTGTATCTAGATATTCAAACAAGTATTGACCTTCCAAATAAATGACTGTTCTCCTTGTGTTCCCAGAGTCAACCCTTTTCATCTGAAACCCACTTTCACATGTGTGCCCAATTCTACACTTCCCCATCCCCAGTCTTGGCCAGATCCTGTCTTAATTGACAGGCTGAGTTCATGGCTCATCACTGGTTGGCTCTGCCTTCTAAGCATATGCTGTAGGCTGTTCTCTTTCCCATCTTGTGTGTGCTTTGCGGTACCTTCCCATCCCGACACAGGACTTCTGACAACAGTGACTGGGGTTAGCTTCAGGAAAGTCCTGAGAGAGATCAAGGACTCTGATTTACACACACACACACACACACACACACACACACACACAGAGTGTGTGTGTGTGTGTGTGAGAGAGAGAGAGAGAGAGAGAGAGAGAGAGCATCCCACATATAGACATGCCTTCTCAGACAGCCACTGGAGACAGGCCATTTCTGGGAATTCCCATCAGACCCAGAAGTGCAGAGTAACTAGCCAGAGGACTCATCCCACCTGTGAAATTAGGCCACGGGTCACCCTTCCTGCTGGCAGCCACCCCCAGATGACTCTTCAGCCACCCAGTGCTCAACCCCAGATGCCTCTTCAGCCACCCATTGCCTTTCCTCATATCTCGAAGTAGACGTCAAAGGAGTTCTCCAAACACTAAAGACCGATACATGCTGTTTGTGTATGGTCTTCTTTTCTGATAATTTTCTATCTCTAAGGAGCTGCCACCCAGGCTGCTTGTTACACCCTTGGAGTTCACCTGAGCATTTCCTTTCATGGCTGTCTGACAACCATAAAGGATCCCAGGTTTCATTTTCCCGAGCCCTGTGTCACCTTTGCTTTGAGAGACAGAACAGCTCAGTCGATGAGGATTTACCTGAAAAGCTTTGCTCTCAGTTGCAGGCCTCTCGGGTGTGTGCTAGACAGGCTGGTCTTCCACTCAGAGGCTGAGCCTCCTCATGCTTCTCACAATCTGTTCTGTGGTGGGCTAGGTTTTGGATAAACACCTCACCTTCTAAGGAATGGTCCGTGGTGGATTCCGTGGACCTCTGGAATCTGGTGAAGGGAAACTTATTGAATCACACCGAGAACCCACCCCTGTCCCCTGGTTTGCTGCTGCTTCCTCACTCTCGGTTATCTCCTCCGGAGGCTCATCGGGTGTCTATGAGACTCACAGCAATTCGTTCCCATTGTCTGGGCCTTCTTCCTCTTGGTCTGGCATTCATCTGTTTTCTAATTCTCCAGCTTTCTTTCTTCACTGGTGGATAGACAGCTTGCTTAGTTTCTTCTCCCAAATACCTGGCAAGATGGGATTTAAGGGAAGAGGGGTTTATTTTGTCCTATGGTTTGGAGGTGCATTGGTGGGGCACAGTAGCAAACGCAATCTGTGGCTGTGGTAGCAGGAGGAGGAGGAAGCTGCTTCCTCACAGCCCGGGAGATCAGGAAGCAAAGGCAAGGTGATTTTGGTTGAGCAGTTTTTAGTTTTTAGTTTTGGTTTGGTTTGCATTTTTTTTTCTGTGTATTTCTCATTCTTGGCCACCTCATTCTCTGTCCATATTTTTATACTATATGCTACACATCTGAACTAAAGATATGTGACCCAGTGTATCATTTATTATACCTCGCAACCCCTTACATCCACTGAGAAAATTAGGAATTAGGTTCACCCAATGGAAGGCAGCATTGCTGGGAGTGATAAGTCCAGCCAAGTAATTGTTGGGAGAAAATAAGTATGTGTTGATTCTGATGAGTTGCTAATTCCAGTACTTGGGAAGTAGAAGCAGGAAAATCAGGAGTTTAAAGTCATCCTTGACTACAGGGTGAGTTTGAGGCTAGCCTGGACTACACGAGACCCGTCTTAACTCCTACCCCACTAAACAAAACAAAAGCCATATGCTAATTGCAACCATCTTCTCAATAGAAAACAAGTTCAACTACATTGTGGCTGGAAAGCTCGAATAGCTGATGCTGACATTTCTCTCTGTGATAAAGTATGTGCTCCTTGCTCAGAAATGAGGCTCAGGATATCCAGAACCCAGAGGGTAAATGTACGTTTTAGTACATCTGGATTGTTTTCACGTGCTCATTCCTTTTCTTCTATGACCTGAAGGAAGTCGTACAAGGGACATGGCTTGGCCACCTGACTGACACAGCAGTGCCCTTTCTGCCACGTCATCACAGCTGTGTGTCAACTCAGTTCACTGTTGTTCAACATCCGGGAAGAGAAGGTGTCTGTGAGAACTCCTGTGGACATTGAGGGAGGCTCTGCTACAGTGTACACTGGCTGTGTTTACATGGGCCATGCATGCATCTCAGCCAGTAGCCTTCAGGAACCAACAGTTCAGCCTAACCCCAGGAAAAAGTTCCAAAGAAAAGTATTAAACTGTGCAAAGCTGACTGAAGCACCTGGGCCAACCCCATCTTCACAGCAATCACCAGCTTAAACCTCTGGGGACCTCTGCCTTGTGAAGTCCTTTACTAGAAATCAACAGTTCTACACACACATCTGAAATTGATTCAGCCTCAGTGATGGGGACCAAGTCTGCCCAGGCAGTAAGTCATAAGCAGCCTACTTGGATCAGTTTGAGATTTCAAATGAGTCCTTTCTAGGCTCTGGTAGTTAGGGAAAAGGTCTAGAAGAATCAGTTTACATCTAATTTAAACTTTAGTATTCCAGTCTAAAGATAAAAAAAAGGAAATAAAGGAGTATCAAAAAAGAAGAAAAGGAGGAAGAGGAAGAAAAGGAGGAAAAAGAAGAAAAATAAAGAAGAAGAAGAGGAGGAGGAGGAAGAGGAAGATCCCCAGCTTCTCTAAGCCCACACAAGATACTATCATTATATCAATGCAGAAGGGAAAAAAGTAAAAAGTAAATAGGTTCCACAAATATTTCTGGCCCACTTGGAAATGCATGCCATTTACAGTAACTACTATGAAGAGCTCCAGCTTTCTGGGGTAATGCCTACTAAAGTAGGGGTCCATTGGGGAACACTTTATTTTAAGCTTCCATCAATGGGTGCTTAGCTACCACTAATGTAGAACAGTGGCTTGGGGAACTATATTTGTGAGTCACACACGTATCAAATTATTCCATTGTGATTGGTTTTATGGCAACGAATGCCAGCAAGGCAGCACTGATGGGCAACATAATGAACTGGGCTGTGGTTGGTGTCGCTCTGCTGAACTGAGCCACTTTGAAGGGCCAGAGCTGGAGGTCAGTCCCACAGGTCCCGGAGCACACCAATGCTGATGAGGAAGTAGTCTGGAGCCAGAATCAAGCACACTGAACTTCATCTGCACATCCAACCACTGGATTCCCTTTGTCTAGTATTGCTAGAGAGCTGGGCCCCTGTGTGTGTGGGCAGTGTTGTGCACCAATGGCTTTTTGATCCAAGTCCTACATTGACCACCCATGGTGTTTGCCCCATGTCCACTGCTCTGTGTTTCCTGGATGTTCAGTGTGTTCTTCTAGCTTACCTTAGTCTTCACAGAACCCCAGATGAGAGCAGCCTGACCCTCTGCCCACCCCCAGCATAACTGTTTCTACCATTGAGGAACTTCATGAGAACTTAAGTCCCTCCCTGGCTGTAATCATGCAGACCTCTCCTAGCAGTGGGCACCCAGAATAAACCCTGAGCTATCTCATTTCTCCATTATCTCTACAATGCAGTCTAGTGCCTCTGTGGTCCTTCCCTTCTTTTCCCTTCTTCTTGGGTCATTCCCAGGGCACATGGTCTTCAACCTGCCATTTAAGAGTAGGCTGCTGATGACATCCTTCAGCCCCTGCTCACACTGATCTTCATTTCCTGAAGGTAACACTGAACTGAGTTTCCAGCTGTTCTTAATGCTATGTGGTCTGATGCATCTAGCTCTTACTCCACTCTCCCCGCCCCGGGCACACGGATCTGCCCATCCTGACCGTGGCATTCCAGAAGCTTCCTTGCCTACCACCCCCATGCCAATCAGATTCTCTTCACTTCAGACCCCAGCTTCAGGCTTGGACACACAGAAAAACATGTCAGTCCATTCCTGCAGGGTACCCCAGTCCATAGTATATACAATATATGTCAAGTCTCCCCAGCCTATGAGGGAAGATTCTCATGAAGGTCAGGAGGTGACACACAGAAATGGCTAAATGGCTTGAAGGTATCTGGTCAATTGTTCATTATGCTATTAGTAAAAGCAAGTGCACATGGGCCCCAATAAGTGCTTCGACAAGGTCATCTGCCTGTGCTCTGAAAGACTTCTCAGATCTGTGAAGGCAGTAAGGGTTGGAGAGGAACCACTGACCAACACACATGTTGAAATCGAGGGTCTCCATCCCTGCTTTCCTTTCAGATTCTGCATGGTGTGCCGGAGGCCTTGGCGTATGTCTTCACACCCACAGGCCGAGTGCTTTTCACATGAGACCCTTGTTATGAAGGGCAATGGAAAGCAGAGAGAGGGAGTAAGGAGCTGCCTCCCTGGAGAGACTGACAGCATAGGCTGGGCTTCTTACCTTCTTCTGATTTCAGTCCTGAGGACCCCTTCCTACCTACCGGACTGTGTAAGGACCTTGTCTATGGCTACAGAGTCACTGAACAACATCCCACTTCTCCGACCTCTTACTGCACACTCTGGCTTTGAGTGTTCACTGTACACAGCCATGTGCACATCGCTGGGGTCACCACTGGTTCCTGAACACTATGGGAAGCTACTGGGAGCACAGGTGATGGGCAGTTTTGGAGTCAAAACTCACTGAAGTGCGACAGCAGTTAGCACCGGCCCTCTGCGCTTTCCTGAGATGAACAGTGGTACAAACAGGAGATGCATAGACTCTGGCCTTCTCTCTGCTGAGTTCCAAGTTTTTTGTGAATGACAGAAGGGTAAAGGGAACATTCTGGAATGTCATAAGAAAGGAGATGCCAAAGAAGGAAGGATTGAGAGGAAACACAAAGGAAAAATGAGGAGAAAGATGAATGAGAGAGGAGAGACAGACATTGGGAAGCAGGAGAGAAAAAATAGTAACCACACCCCACCACATTGGGAGCATATATAAAAGACACAGAAGCCAACAGAAGGCGCCTCCAAAGTCAAAGCTGGGAAGATTCACTAGGTCAAGTAAATTACATTGGATGAAAACTCAAAGTACAATTATTCATGAGTGATGGATGGGGAGGGGATAGAGGAGGGAAGGGAAAGGGGGACAAAAAGGGGAAAAGGCCAACTATGTAGAATAACCGTAGCAATGCGTATAAGGCCCACAGTTGCAGGGGGATGGGCATGATCCCTCTCTGAATATAAGGTCTGCTCAAAGGTCCCTTCCGTAGGTGTGGCTAGGAATTGGGACTTGTTAGGTTGCCCCCATGTGGCTGATTGAGCCTCCCCTTGCCAGTGGAAAGTCATGTTGGGGCATGCATGTAATGGGAGTCGCTGAGGGTGGAGCTTCCTTTTTCTCCAGTCTACCCCAGGGACAGCAACACAGGGACACACTGCAAAGCTCCAGAGCCAGGTTCTGATGACCTTGTTGAAGAATTGTCAAGGTCATGTAAGTATGAGGAAGTAACCAGTCAAGAGGAGTCTGAAAGGAAAGAATGTAGCCTCATGGTGGGACCCTGAAAAGATGTCTTTGGGAAAATTGGAATACATGAACACCACATGACTTTTAGCCAAAGGTAATCTAAGACAGCCACGTCACACTAACTTAAAATGTCACCACTGGCAGAAAGTAAGCTTGGGGTGCTAAAAATGAGACCATTTTTGCAATCCAATACAAAACAAAACCTGTCTCCAAAATGGGGTTCTTACGTTAGCTTTGGGAGACATGGAGGGCCTCATATGCTGAAGAAGGAGATTTACCAGCAGGGATTCTGGACTGCATGACTTGGTAAAATCACCCCACAGAGAAACCACATGGTCATGTGCAGTGGCTGACGCAACTGTGGACCTTCCCTGGTGGTGCGCCTGTCTCTCCTAGAACCTGCTGTAGTCTGGCTGAAGGTGGCAGACGTGGCTGAAGTCCCAGCTGACCTCCTAAGACAGAGGAAGACCATTTATGATGCTACACCCTAAATGCCAACCCAACACAGTGTGAAGCACGGGGCTACAAATTTATCAAACAAAATGGAGATGTCCGAAGTGACTGGTTGTGTGCTATTAGATGTGACGATCTTGGGATAGCAGAGGGACTTTGCTACAAGAGAAGGACCTGGGAACAAGGGGTGAGCCTTAGTTAACACTGATACATTCATACCAAACATGAGCCACTTAGAAGGCACTAATCAAAATGCTGAGGACAGGGACCAGGTGCTGATGCTGGGTACTCAGTGTTTCCTCTGCTCTCCGGTCCAGATTAGAGCCCACTTCTTCCACACAGCCAGCCATCTCTCCTTTCACATAAGTCTTCTGTGATTTTCCATGAGGTTTTCATCCACAAGTTAGAAAAAAAAAAGAATTAAAAAGCTGTCATTGCTTTCCCCTTGAGCACAGATATTCCTCTTTGAATTGCAGCACCTGAATCCTTTAAATCTCTGGTGAGCCCTCTGGGTACAGGTCAAAACCCACCTCTCTCAGTAGACACAGAGAGCCTCTGAGGAAACCTCTGCCCACTATGAGCTGAGTATGTATGAGTGTATATATGAGTAATGACAGAGAGAGAGAGAGAGAGAGAGAGAGAGAGAGAGAGAGAGAGAGAGAGAGAGAGAAACAACATAGGATGTGATAGCCAAACATACAGACACTTGGGGGAAAAATGAACTTGGTTTTTAGTTTTATAGCCCAAATAATTTTTAGCTGAAGAAAATAATAGAAATGAAGAACACACATAAAACTTTAGCCTGTGTAAATTAAATGGTTCTGCCGCATTAACTCCGTAAGTCCCTCATCCTGTCCTCCGCAAACTATTACATGCACGGCAACATATCTGATTTATGGGGTGGAGAATCGATGGGAAAAATTAATGCTTCAAAAACATATTAGAGACATTATTGAACAGATTTTAATTGAGATTTGATTTCAATGCCCCTTATCCCCATGATTAATGGGTCCTACCCCTCGACTCCATGAGCTGAAAGGAACCTTAATATGACAATTAAGTATCTGTCTTTGGATTTTATGGTGGTCTCCTCACTGCAGTGACTTCATCAGCACAGTGCAGCTTTGAGCAGATTAAATTGAGACTCAATTTTCTCTATTTTCCAGCACTTACTTATGTTTTATGACAAGCACTAAATCAATTTTATGCTATTATTGATTTTTTCTTAAATGGACACAAACCATTTCGCCTTTTGCCCTTCTTCCCACTTTCCTTCCCTCCCGTTTTCTCACTGTATGCTTAATATATGGCCAGCAGGGCAGATTTCTACTGTTTCCTCTGATTTCCATGGGTCGTGTGGATTCATTCCATTTTTACAACATTGCAGTTGACAAAGGTAACCCGGGATCCTCTCAAAACGTATATATTGTAGAGCTGTGACAAGGCCTATGAATTGCTAGGATGCTCTACTCCCCTCTCCTTCCCAAAACAAAACAAGCCTCAAGGTGAATCCATTCCCCTGTAAATTCCGGCCAAGATTTCCTCTACAGTATTGCCTAATTTTTGCAGAAGCTTAAGCTATAATTTTTGACATCCTTGAAGTCTAATTAATATTGCAATAGTGGGGGAATCTCCTTCATGGCTTGAAGGGAAGGGACATTATCTGCACGCTACCATGACTCCTTTCAGGTGCTTGGTGACATGGAGTCCCATACAATACAATTAAGAAGCTCCCAGATCTTTGGGGCTTTATCCTCCGTGACCTATGGCAAAAATTAACTGCTGCCTTGGGCACAAGAAGAAAGAATAGGAACATAATTTGTAATCAGATAGCATTTCCCTCCCTGGGTGAAGAATTATACACGGAAAGGAACCGCCGGCAGTCCGGGCTGCTGCAACAGCCTCAGGTCCGTTTGGTCATGCATCTACTTGCCTTGAAGATAAGTTATATTTTTCATGTAAATACCAGGATCTTCAAACAATTTTAAGGCATTTAAATAGTGCAATTATTCAGCACAGATGAATAGTCATTTGATTTAACTGTGATGTCAGGCAGCACATAAGTGTGAAGAAACTGTGCTTTTCCATTTACATGTATAACATGCAATATACTATGCCAGGAATACCTTTGTCTTTGATTAGACATGGTGTGGTTGTTACTTACAACTGAAATTTGAAAACAAGAAATTGTCAAATAGCTCAGAAATTAGTCACTTTCTTTCCATATCTCCGTATAATGAAGTGTTAGTTTTCCTATAAACTTTAGAAGTAAAAGACAAGAAAAAGACTGGCACAGTCACTAGGGGCTTGGTTTTCTTGGATTCACATTTATGTTTCTCTCTACGTCTCAACGTTATCTCGGGAACAGGGCTGGGCAGTAATGGGAAATGCTTTCTACTTAATTTTACATTCCATGCCACGTCACGATGCACAGACTCAGATGCAAATGTGTGTTGTGTTTTCTGTGATACTGGCTCCAGAATCATTTGTGGCAAGTGTGTGGATCCTAGTGTCTGCACAACCTGCAGCTGCCATGCCACACTGGGAGATGAGGAAGGTGTGGCACAGAACACAGATGTCACCTGCTAGTGTCTCTAGGCTCTCCACAGGGGACTCGTATGCTGCAGCCTCGCCCAGGCTGCACCTAGGCAGGGAAGAAATATTACTACAAACTAGTTGCCTCCCTGGCTTTATCACTGTGTCCAGCATCACAAGACAGCTCCTGGGTAACAGGCTTTTGGATGAGACACACCCAGATGGATGTACAAACACACCACTCAGACAAACAGGAGCAGGGGAAAAGCAGGCAGCATATCAGAAAACACGCTTCACAGAACGTTATAAAATGAAGGTGACAATAGAAAATGCATTAAGCTCTTGAGATCCATCTCCAGGGTTCTCAATAGAGCTTAATTTTCTCGCTACTGCCTTCCTCGAGTTTTCTCTCTTGATCATGAGACATCCGGTGTTTCTCTAGAGCAGTTCGGCTCCCTGCCTTGCTCTGCTGATCTGCACTGTAGGAGACTTAGCTGCATTTAAAAATCCCCTAGATGCCAAAGTACCCCACTTCACATTGAAAACCAAAGATGTCTCCAGCAACTGCCAAATTTCCCAAGGGCTGGGTAAGGGCAGAATACCCCCGGGAAGAACCAGAGCAGGTGTTATTACTGCTTTGGGGTGGCAGCAGCCATTAGTCCTGGTTTTCTGTTAGGGTTTTTCTTACCATCATCCCTTACTTCCAAACTTTCATTTAATCATCACTGAATGCTGTTCGGTCTGTCTGATTCTATCAGCTCCGATCCATCCACTGTGCATAGTCTAGGATTCCTAAACACCGGGAGCACTCTCAGTCCGAAGCTGGAGTCACTGCCCAACCTAGAGAAAACAAGTAGTCCTAGGAACCCTAGCACACCTCCATCAAACTCTCTCCAGTTTCCAAAAATGCCCGACAAATGGCCCTACTGCTAACCCCAAACCCTGCCAGCCTCCAGGACTGTTTCTAACATGGCCAGTGGCCCAAGTCAGGGAAAAGCCACAAAAACGAAACCAAATGTCTGTGAGCACGGTGCCACCAAGCCATTCACATGACCATGTGACATCCTAGGGGTGGGGGGTAAGCATTGTGTAAGCACTTGGCCTCCCTGGACCTTCACAGGTGAGCTGACAGGTTGACAACTGTTTCATTACCTGTGCTCTCCAGTTCTCAAGACCCACCAGACTTGGCCAGCAAAGGCTGTATACGAAGCACCCAGCCATACTGACTCCACAAAGAGTTTAATTGCAAAGAAACTATAGCCATAATGTTTGTCGATGAGGGCTTGTTCCATATGCATTCTTCAATACCAGGCCACATCTTCCTTTTCTGTTGCAGAACACACAGATCATAGTAAGCAAACATCGCATGCAAACAGCCCCAGGCAGCTGTTGTTTGTGTTATAGAAATAAAAACATGTATAGCATTGCCTCTCTCTCTCCAGCTTCAGTTCTGATCATGTGTGATGGAAAACTACAGAAAGAAGCAGCTTGCCAAGTGTGACGGGAAAAGATACTGCAGAGTTACTGGAGAGCAGAGTCTGGGTGCTTGGAGAAGTCCCAGGAGGTTTCCACTGAAGGAATCAAATATAGAAAAATCTAGTTTCAAAAAAAAATACATTCCGCTACAGAAATACAAACCATTAAAATGTAATTAAAATGAGTACATGTTTATAGTAGCATGTAACTAAAACATCGGTCTGGAAAATTAAGATGGTAAGGAGATGAGCCACATGACGCAGACACTTTTAATCAGCTCATTGGGGGGAGACAGAGAGAGAGAGGGAGGTAGGGAGGGAGGGAGAGAGGGAGGGAGAGGGAGAGAGGGAGGGAGGGAGGGAGAGAGAGGGAGGGAGAGGGAGAGAGAACCAGTAACCCCACAAGGCCTCAAATAGGTCAACATTGTTTTCACTTTAACAAAAGTTTGTACCTCCATTTTCTCCATCACTCCAATTAATGGGCTAATTAAGGCAAGATGGGGTTGTTCTTGAATAAATTGGGTCATTGCTGCTCGGGACAAGGAGCAAAATATTGACTTGTGTCAAGCGGGGAGAGAGATAACACAGACCTTAGCAGCTGCTCTGCCAAGGCCTCCTCTTTCCTGGAGAGAGAAAACTCAAAGCCACAGCGGAGGTCATCAAAATGTCCCCAGATTCTGGTGGCCTTCCCCTTCCCCGTACCTACAGACTTTCAAAGAAGCCACTGGTGCCCACACGGTTAGAGGGACCTTAAAGATCAAGGGTGGAGAGATCACCAGAGCAACACTCCAGGGTCCTGGCCAGGATCCCAGCTTGGTGGCTTCTTCTCTGGGTGCTGTTTGTTGAGCACAGCAGAAGCTGTGACCTCCACATAGGGACTTCTGATATGTGCTGTGGGGTGAGGGTGGGGGTGGGGGTGGGGCAGTCAAGCTGAATATCACCAGGTCCCTGTGCACACTTCATCTGCTACTCCTTCCCAGAGTCTCTTGTCTCCATGGATACAAAAGCCTGTAGGCTAGGAACTTCGCAAGGTTGTGGGGTCCTGGTGCCTCTGCTCAGCAACAGGACAGAGGCTTTGGATCGAACCACCTTAACTCAGCGCGGGCAAGCCCACCTTCCATGTGCAGCTGGGGCTGGAGCTGCCTGCCTGCATTGGAAAGATGTGCAGAAATTACCTATGGTTCCCTGTAGAGGCATCCAGCCCCAAGCCCAGCCCAGCCTTCCAACGCGGCGATAATATGCTCCTATCAGTTTTAATAGCCCCGTGCTGGATTCAGGAGGTATTATGGATTGTACAGCAAGCATATTGTCATTAAATTAAATTTTCAGAACGCTCCCCAGCTCATCACAAATACCACAGAGAGTCATCATAATCGAGTCTCAACACATGTGTAATTGCCTTCAGCTGGCGTCTTTTACAGTTGACATTGTTCCGCAGTGATAAGGTGATTGGCGATTTGAATACACAGCTTGTTCCATAGCTGCCGTAATTGAAATATGGTATGTGTGAATGGAAGATTACATTAAGACCTGGGATAATCACCTGACATGAGAGTAATTGAGTCTACAATCTGCCACTGGGTCTCTCAGGGAGGGCTGCAATGAAAAGAAGCCATTAGTCGATTACACCACGGCTGCGGCTCCGCGCGGCGGTGCCAGCCTGGCATTCCGGAGCTGCGGGCGCCTCGCCGTACTGTCGAGGGCACCATAAACGACAAGAATGAAAGGCGAAACAAAACAGCACCGAAGAAAAGTTGGATTTGGCTCCGAGGGGAGAGCGAGGCTGGGTCTAGAACAAATACTGCGCATGCTCCACTCCACCTTCTTGCGCATTCTTGAGCTGTGTGACAGAGAAAGAGACTGGCCAAAGCTGGCCTCTACCCCTCCCCTCGCCCTCACCCTCTCTTCTCCTCTCAGACTCGTCTCGCCCTTTCCTCCCTCCCTCCCTCCCTCTCTCTCTCTCTCTCTCTCTCTCTCTCTCTCTCTCTCTCTCTCTCTCTCTCTCTCTTTCTCTCTCTCACACACACACACACACACACTTGCTATTTTTATTGACCTTTCCTCTCTGTTTTCCTACCCTCTTTCTTCTTCCTTCTTCTCAGGGAACTTGCTTCCCTCCATCTTCCTTCTGGAGACACATAAAGCCCCACCCACTTTACTTGGTCCCCACCGCTTCACTGGTTGCCTCCAGTAGACAAGCAGACAGACAGACATCCCAGACCAGCAGGTGAAGGCAGTTCACATACACAGAATCCGAGAGGAGAGACCAAATCATACATCTGTCCAGCCAGGGGAGGGCGGTTTTTCAAAGGACTTGGCCTGCTTTGTCAGGCAACCTAGAGTCTAGTGGCCCTCTGCTACCTACAGTGACAGATCACACTGGGGTTAACCCTATTGGTACAGAGACCCAGTCTAAATGAAGTACATCAAGCTGAACTCCTGAGAGGCCCTGATTTCCTGTCACCTCCAGAACCACATGGGTGTGGTCTATTGCTCAGCCCTGTGGGCTCCGTTTCACTTTTTCCAAAGGCAGAGGATGGGCCTGCTGTGCCCACGTGTTCACTTTCCTCCCTTGCATCCACTCATTGCTCGGGCTACCTGCAGGTCCACAGTGAGCCTCCTCTGACCATCTGGTCGCAAGCATCCTGACAAGGCACTTCCTCATCACAGGAAGCACTGGTTGACCTGGGAACTGGGAGAAACTTCCTACTTTTATGGTTAGACTCTGCTAACTCCATGTGGTTCCCATCCTTCTTCCTGTGGACATCAGGCTGAGCTCCAGTCGCAGCATGTCTGTTGGTCTCGTCGTGAAAGGCAGCTGGCTAGCAGTTCTGGTCACCTCCGTGTGCCTGGCCAGGGTCTATGCACGTGTCTGAACCTGGCCATCAGCATCTGCACTGGCTTCCATGACTCTCTCCTTCATATTCACCCCGGGACAGTGAACTACAGAAATGCACTAATGGTGACAGAGCCTATTAGATAAAAGACCCAACATGTCCACAAACAGAGGGACAAAAAGCAAGGGGCCCCTGAGGCCTTCGTTGAATCTTCCCCTCAGATAGGGCTGGGAGATGACTTTGACCTTGGGGAGGAGCCTAAGAAAAGTTCCCACCACACATACCACCAATGACCTAAGATGGGAGTGTTGATGAAGGTTTTCTAGGGGACCGTCCTAACGCCGTTTCTTCTCCAGTCAGGAGCCAACGGGATGTTCCAGGGCCTCTGTCTGATAGATCTGACTTTCTGGGCAGATTAAGGATCTCCTTAACTCAAATCTTACACTAAAGGGAACAGCAGAGGTCCCCTCCCCCTCACCCACAAAAACAAACAAACAAACAAACAAACTGGGGCACTGAAGCCCAGAGCCCAGGATCGAGGCAGAGAAGTCTAGCAGGCAGTTGCCATTTGTTTTGATCAGCTTAAATGTGTCCCTAAAGCAATTCCACACAGGAAGCATGACACACAGAGGTGGCTCTGACTGGAGACACAACACAGTGGGTGAAGTGCCTATCATAACAACTGACAACTGCCCTAGAGTGTGCACTCTCTCTCACACCCACATGCACACACGGGCACAGACAGTGCAAGCTGTTTCTCCTTTGGGAATTTTTCTCCTCTATTTACTATTTCTTCAACGTGTCCCCCAAAGCATGAGAGAGGCATCTTTGCACTTTTTCCTCAGATGCCGATGAAGTGCAACTTTGGTTCATTCCACCATAAAGTAACAAAGTTTTACAACATACAAAAAAAAAAAATACAGTAGTCCTGTATGGCACTGTCAATATCATTTATGGCACAATTTTATACAAAGGCACAAGTGTCATAAAAGAGAACCACCTTCCATCAGCCGCCCCAAAATGACTTATGTCATAAATAAGTCAGATTTCTCAAAGAGAACCAATAAACTCCTAGCAAATACAATTTTTCCCACTAAATAATCACCCTGACCTCTTCTGGTAACATTAACCCCTAAAAAAATAATAACACTGGTCTGGGAATGATAAAATGAGTCCATTCTTGATAAGACAAATCTCAGGTCTTCTCTCAGAACGAACGGGAGGGCTGGCATCAGCATGGGTCAGCGGTCATGGTCACATAGGGGACCTGAGCAGCGAGGGCTTCTCAGCATGACTGGTGACTTTTTCATTCTGCTTGTAATTAGGTGTCCACAAAGTGCTGAGCCGGCCCCATTTGTATCTCTTCTGCCCAGGCTGATTTGCAGCCATCTTCCCTCCTGCTACCAGCTCATGATTCCCCTAGACACAATTCCACAGGTACTTGTCCTTGGTCACAGATACAGGCAGGATACTCACACACACTAGTACATACGGGAGGGTCGAACGCTTTCTTCATTCCACTTAACCAGGTGGCCTAGAACTTAGCAGCACAGCAATAATCTTCACTGAAACTCCTATGCCTGCCTGCCTCCCGGCCTGTCTGTTTGCCTGTCTGTTTGCCTACCTTTCTGTCTGTGAAGTCATATGACAGGCAGTGAAGGGCTACCTCAAACACATAGGAGGAATGTGAGAGCTAGTGTGGAATCCAGTCTTATCTGGGTTCTTAATAATCTTCCTTTATGGTAATGTCTAACCTGTCCATGCGTTATCCACGTGGGTTCAGGAACAGAGCACTCTGTAACTGGGTACAGCTAAGCTTGAAAGCAAGCACCTGCAGTCACACTGTGTCTAATGTGAAGGACTTGAAATATTTGAAAATGTAATGCCTACCAGAAAATGTTGAGTAAAATAGTCAATATCTATTCCTTACCTGAGAAAATGATGTCTTTTGTTTTAATGTAAAAAAACATAAATTCATAACTCATGAATAATGTGCTGTCACCTTCCTACTTTCCCAGCCTGGATCGTTTTGGATTTAGAGGAGTATGTGCGAGTGTGCTGGTATGAGTTGGCTGTGTGGGTGTCTCCCTGTGTCCATGAATGTGTATTTGTGTGCCAGTATGTCCATGTGTATGAGTGTGTGTCCCTGTATGTGTGTGTCCATGTGTGTGTATCTGTCTTGTCAGTCTGTGTGTCCATAGGTGTGAGTGTATGCTCTTGCTGACCCCAAGAGACTCAACAGAAGCACAGCAGAAAGTTGTTGATTCTACCTTTGTGTGCATGTGTAGAAGTCAGAGGTCAAGTAGAATGCCTTCCTCTGCCACCTTAACCTAAGAGTATAAGGTAGCATCTCTCCATGAACCCAGACTTTGTCATTTTGGCTAGCCTGGCTGGCCACCGAGCCCAGGGATGCAGTTGTCTCTACCTTTGCAGCACTGAAGCCATAGGCTCAGCTTCGATGTGAGCACCAGGGATCTGGATTCAGGTGCTCATGTTTCTACAGCAAGCACTTCCTACCCACTGAGCCATCACCACCTCGGATCGGGTAGAGGAGCTTTTAGGGAACTA